>NW_004567108.1:34707900-34745563 GCF_000260355.1 Condylura cristata | reverse complement strand
TCAGTTCACTCACTCATTCTTAATCCACCTGTGTGTTCTGTTTAGCCTTCTTAGCATGATTAATAAACTCGATTTTATTTATCGAGATGTATACATAGGTGCCATAGAAGCAGTGATTTTTCACATTTTCCATGTTACTATGAGATGTTTTTTAATGGGTTATATTTTAGGCTTCAAAGGAAAGATTGCAAAGGGTATAATTTATACTGGCTATATCATCAAATTATGAAATGCAGAAAATTCCTACTCCTTTGAAATGAAAAAAGACTCTTAAATAACTATTAAGTCTGAAATGTAAAATTAAAAATAGAAGTTACAGATCATTTGGACATTAATTATAATGAGAGTACCACACTTGGAACACATGTAAATGGTTCCTATATTTAGTGGTGAGTTTGTAGCTGTAAATACCTTTATCATTAAAATAATTTTTAAAAATAAGCAACTTCAACATACATCTCAAAAATCTAGAAAAATAATTTAAAAATAGACTTAAGACTTAGAATTAAATAAAAATTAAAGCCATTCATGGATTAGGACAAAGAAAAACAATCCATTACTTCTAAAATGTGCATAAAAATGTATGTTGTATTGTTTTTGGTTTCCAACTTGTTTCTTTGCAAAGAATAATAAAATAAGCATGTTTTGATCAAAGACAAACTAGATAGACAAACTAGGCAAGGGTCTTATGTAGACTTCATGTAACTGTAGTGTCATTGTTTTCCAAATGAAATAATGCCTTATATTCAATAGAATTTGTTCTTTGCCATCCAGTCGCTGTGGATGCTAACATCTGTTGTTTGAGTAACCTATATAATATTTTCAGCTATCTCTGTAACAGAGTATCTTAAGCATTGTCAGGAAAGAAGTACTATTTCACACAGAGAAAAATAAACGTGTTTTATTTTAACTGGGTTTTCTGAACTTTGAACTTTGTGTGACTACTGACCTACTGCACAATTAAGCCATGAGCTAGTTGAACCACCCATGACTTGTGTAACAGATGCCTGAGGGAAAGTATTGAGATTGGAAAACCATTTGGAACAGTTGTGAGCAGTTTCTGCATTTTTGGACTGTGAAATTTGTCCTTGAACTTGGAGCTCCTTTCTCTTTGTTCTTCGGGTGGCTACTTTGGTGATTTTAAAAAGCAATTTTGATGGAAACAGATACCAGGTCACTGTTCCATGGACAACCTGAACCAAATTTAGATGTTTCTAAATGAGGTATTACATTTTGTTTAGCAATTTGAATCATATATCTTTAGAATGAAACCACCGCTAAGTTAAAAGAAAAATCCTTCTAATAATTAAAAAAGAATTAGTTTGAGAAATAAGCTTTTTTTTTATTTGATTATTTCCACACACAAAATCATGAGACTAGGATCATGCAAAAAAGAGACATGCAGGTCTAATCTCCTCCTTCCTGCACACTTAAAAATATACTATGACATTAATATGCATTGAGTGTCACAGTCGACCATAGGTACCTTAGTTAATGTGTCACATGTGATGCTTTTTATAATCAAATGAACCAGAACTTAGGAATATATCAACTACTTGTTTTGTTTTTGTAGGTCATGGGGGCCAAAGGATTCCTGAGGGTAAAGATGGGGAAATCTCTCCTGAAGAAAATGCTAGACCTATTTTAGGTTTTTTTTTTAGAGAAATAATAAAGGTGGTCTTGGATCGTGGGGAAAGAGGACTTCATAGTCTGTCTTGACTGGTGGCAGTGGAACCTGACTGTTCTTAAGGAGGATATGATAGAAATGCATAATTAGGGAAAATAAAATGGCATTGGCTCCTGTGACATAAGGGCTAAGGAGTGAAAAGACTATAGGGAACTAATATCTAAATTCCTATTTTATTTATTTTAATTGAGTTTGCATATGTGTTCCAATTCTCCACTAATAGTCTCAGATCTTCAGTAATATTATAAGTGTTACAGACCAGTATTATCCATGTTGTGCGGAATTAGAAATGGGTATGTATGTTGAAAGAGAGGAGTGAGAGAATATGAGTTTCTCCTCTCATTGTTCCATTTTGATCATAGGATAATAGAATTAAGGCATTTTCCCTGTTGGCTCAGGTCACCAGGCATAAGTCACCTTGTATACTAGCTTCTTGTGCATAAATAAAAACTAGTTGAGAGAAGAGTTACTTATATGACAAAATCATGTTTTCCTGCTGCATCCTCATGAAATAAATGACTGATGAGATTCCCTGCAGGCCCCCTGTGTACTAAACATACTATGTAGCTTCACCTCACTACCCCCTGTATGAGACAGTTTTGGAAATGCTAGTGTCTCTGTCTCTCTTTCTTGTCACAAGGAAATAAATATTTGTCATCTGTGCAGGCTACTTTGGCAGTACCTTTTATTTGGCCCAGAAACACACTAGGAGAATGAACTCATCGGATTCAGTTATACCCTCTCTCTTGATGTCAGATTGGTGGTAGGTGTGAAAAATTAAATGAACATCCTGGCTGAGTAGAACTTGTCCTGTGCCAGCCAATAGCTATGAATGCTACTGTCAATGTGAAATAGTTTCTCTACCAATATTCCAGGGGGAGAAGATGACACATATTTTGATGTTATGTAGATGGGACCACCTAGTGAGTAGATATTTTAGTTATAGTATAATAATCACACAATAAGAGACATACCAGTTAAGTAGTTCTGCAATTAAATTATAGTTTGTGATTCTCCATAGCTACCATAGAAATTCAAATGAAGAAATAAATTATCCATAGTTAATAATTAAATATAAGATAATGAGATTACTACCTTTTCAAGAATATCTAATATTGAGAAGAAAATAAGAACAGAAAATTGAGTTTGTAAACCAAAGAAAACCAAATTTAAAATGAGAGCAATTTGCTTCTCATGTCATTTTTCTCTGTAATCTCTTTAACGAGATTGGTGGGACCTGTTGACCATCAAGACATGTAAACAGAGATAGCTTAAAAACAGATATTGTTTGGTATTTCTTTGCTTGAGGACTAACGGTACAAATTCATTCTGTTTCCTAGGAAAATTCTAAAGCACTTAAGAGTGTTAATAATCCAGTGTTTTCTGTGATATTTTGGGAGCATGTCAGGATTCCTATTATGTTGCTTAGTAGTCTTAAATGCATGCTGAGGAGTTGATTTGCTTACTACAATAGCTCTGTGGGAAACTTTGATTTACAAAGTACTGTAATTTTTCAAAGACACAAACATTTAAAAACTCTAATTGAAGATGGGCAGCAAAGAGGGAAATAAATATAATTATATATATATATATTGCTTTTAACAGTATGTCTGTTACAAAGATGTTATAGTTCAGTTAGTGTATATATAAATTACCTGCAAAATTTGACAATTATAAATTTTATCTTCACTGGTAGAATCTGTAACCTGATTGGATGCAATTATGCAATATTTTACATACCTCACAACAAATTATATGCCCACCAATGCTGTGTGAGTATATTAAAGAGGTAGAACAGGCTGGCAAACTGTAAACTAAAACCCAAAGAAAGCCACAGCTATTTTTTACATATAAGTTACAATGCTAGGAGATAGTAACACAGCAAAATTTAAGGGCAAAATGCCTAAGACTGTGTTCACTTCTGATATCAACTGAAATTTGGGGGGCCTCCCAAAATCACCCACAACTTTAATACTTAATTAGTAGGATTCATAGACTCACTGAAAGTTATTACAGTGATTACATGATTATTCATGATTACAGTTTATTACAGGGAAAGGTACAAATTAAAACCAGCTAAACTTATGGCACCATTTAGGAGAGTTCCAAATGCCAAATATTTGTTATCTTTCATGAAGTAATATACCCACTAATCTCCACTAATATTTTACAATTTGCATGGAGTATTACCAACCAGGGAATATCACCTGAGTCTTAGTATTGAGTTTTTAATGGAGCTTCATTCCATAGGCACAATTGATTGATTGGCCATGTGACTGGGCTGTTTCCAGGTCAACTGACTCCATGTGACTCAAGGCCACGACTCTACGTCACGTTTGGTCTTTCTGATGTGGCCAGCTTGCACCCTACGATTGCTTATGATAAAGGCCACTTTCCAAAAGTGTTTTTGCTCCTGCTGATCAGAAATAAATGAATTACAAAATTAAAAAATAATCAGTGCCACTACCAATGTTTATTACTAAGACATTTGTGGATAAATAATACTGGTGAGAAAAAGGGAGATATTTAGTTGTCTCCTTGTTATTGGATTTAAATCTCTGAATTTCGTTTCACATTAAGTGGGATTATAAAGTTTTGGGAAGAGCACATCAACTTTTATTGAGGCTTTTTTTTTTTTCAGGAAGTTAACTGCAGGCTCAATACTTCACACATCTGTTCCAGGTATGTGGGGGAAGAAAGACACAGAAATGTTTGTTTCTAGACAGTTTATTCTACCTGTGAAGTAATTTTTTAAAAAATTCTAAGACCTGTGAAGATTTTAACATGGGCATTTAACTCAAAACTAAGCCATATTCTTTTTCCTGAGTTTATTTTTAAAATTTAGATATAGTTGAAAGTTTAGAAGAAAGAAGCCCATATTCATGTATCTTCAAATTTTAGGTTTTAGTAATGAGGTTTTACCTCTAATCTTTATATATTCTACTTTTTCTACTCACTACTACACTTTTTCATTCATGGTAGTACACAGTTTTAAAAACCTCATTTTAATAGTTGTATAATCCTTACATAGATTTAGCATTGTTGACTAAACCAATACTTTATATTTTTCTGTATTTTTTTCTTAAATAATCTTGTATTTTTGCATGTTTGGTGGAGAAATGCATCAGAATGTCAATCTACAGTCTTTTTTTTTCAAATTGATACATAGCAACAGGGTAATAGCAGATGTTAGTTATTTGTATTTACAGATAATAAATTATAATATTCAAGTCTAATACTTTTTCTTATTGATAATTTTTCTTCACTTAGATAAATACTGAGAAATATTCAACAGTATGTCTCATTTGTATGTTTAATGGCATCAGATTTCCAGAAACTTTGTGCAGAAGGAACAAAATCAGTGTTGTTTAGAAAAGGTCAGTGCTGTCTGTAAGAGTGGTTTCAGCTGCATTGACGGTCACATGGTTAAAGGATTAGGAGATGCCCTTTTTGATCCTGCTACTTAGAAGGCATAAAGAATGGGTTTCATCTTAGTTCTGCCTCCTCACTGGTTGTCCAGATGCCTCCACCCCTCTCCACTTGATGTTAGTGCTTTTCTCTGTTGATTCCATCATAACCACCCTCTTCTCTCTACACATGTGTGATATTTCTCCCCTGCTGCTGTTTTCTTTTCACTCTCCCATTATTAGCAGTTATTGGTTCTGAAATTTCTTCTTGCACATGAAACAGTGCTCTCTCTTTTCAGTTTTTTGCTGTGTTACTAGTGATAATAGATCTTTATTTAGATTATTCTCTATTACAGCTTTTCTCTCCCTAAGAATTTGGCATGAATTTCTGAGGGTTGGACCGGAAAGCACTCTTGATGCTTGTCCTACTGCATCCAGAATTGTCCTCTATTTCAGACTTCTATCTCAGTCCGCAGAATAAGGCTGAGTTCACCCATCTTTTCTGGGACAGAACTTTTCTCCACCAGGCTTGTTGCCTATGAAAGGATAAAGAAAGAGTCTGCTCCATAGTGGCTTTAGGGCCTCAGGCCTAGAGGTGGGTTGTGAACATCCCTCAGGCCTCAAACAAGATGCTCCTTGGTTCTCTTAAAGTCACATAGCCTGTCTACAGGCTACCTTGATGTATTTAGACCTGTCTCTCAGTTTTAGTTAATGCTCTAGGCGTCTCATTTTGTTATAGGGCACCCCAAATCTGTTCCAGAACAGGGGGACAGGGACACCCCTGAAGCCCCCAAATCCTGCCTGCTCTAAGTGGGTTCTGCCATCCGCTGCAAGAAGACAAAACATATAAAACTTTAATGAAAAGAGACTTTAATGCAGTGAATATACAATACGGAACACAAAGAATATAACTTCTAAATCAAACACCCAAAGTTACCCATCCCCTCGTGGGCAAAAGTCCACCCAAAAGGCATTGGCCCAAAGCAAGGCCTGAAAGCCTGCCACAAGACTAAAGCACCTTCTGGCCGGGACCCATAGAAAAGGGTCAGAAACGGCCAGACAAATCTGGGAGGAAAAGAGCAAAATCAAAATCAATATAAACACTGCCATAGTCACCTCCCTACAGGTATCTCACCCACATCTGCCTTAACCAGTCCAGGGTCAGGAAACAAGCACATGCTTGCTGCTCCATGTGGTTTCCTCAGGTCTGCTTCTGGCTCCCCATCCTGCTTCCTTCTTTTCTTCTTTTCTGATTCCTTTTCTTTTCTTCTTTTTCTCTGCTCAGCTCCATCCTCCTTCTGGGTGGTGCAGGGAACCTGGAACTTCCCTTTTTCCTAGGGACCACCCTGTTACAATTTCATTGATCTATAAATGAGATTAAAGCTTATTATTTTTGTGTTAACATCATTAAAAAAAACTCACATCACTGAATCTCCATTGAGTTTATTTTTCAAATTCATTTGTGTACCAAACTACAATTTAATCAGGAACTGGTCTAATAGCTTTGTGAAAATGTAATTAATTTCTTCAGAACCTTGTCTGACAGAGTAAATGTGTTTTGCTCTTATTTTATGATCTCTGATCTTTCTGTGTCTTTTATAGTGAAAAGTATGTTACAATTTGGGAAAAGAGAAGATGAACTTTTAATTTTAGTTTTATACAGATGTAGTTCTTAAAAAATATTTTAAGAAACTTTTACTTCAGCTTTTATTTACAATGAGAAAATAAATATATATCGGCTAAAAAAAAAGTTACAGCATATGGTTAAAAACTACTATTAATATGGGCCCTCCCTGGAGGCGCAGCGGGCTATATCACTGCACCACAAAGGGTAAGCCACCTCCACATGAGTTCGATTCCCACCTGCCCCGGAGGTGACCACATGGTGTGGCAGACCTCTCCTGACCCGCTCGCTGCTCCCCTCAGCAGTGTACTTGTCGATCTGCCTGTTCTGCTCCCCACTTTGCCTCTGGTGAAGCCTCTCATCCTCCGTATCTCTGGCCTGTACCCCAGTTCTGTATGACTAAATAAATAAATCTTTAAAAAAAACCTACTATTAATAAAGCAAGTAATTAAAAGGTGAGAAAAGCTGTTAGGTTGCAGACTTGATATGAAAGAAATTTGACAATGTCCATCCATCCATCTACCCACCCATTCATCCATCCATGAAGTTATTCAAGCTTCTGTTGTACTTTACCCAGATTGTACTAAGTATTAAGGATGTGAAAATGATGGTGTCTGTGTGTGAGTCTGAGAGAGGAATATAATCTAGAAGAGGACAGGGATATGTCAAGAGGTGTGACATACTGTTGGTGCCACAAATTACTCCTTCGACCACCTCTGACTTGAGCTGTAGCTATGGTTAACAGGAAACACTCTGACTATTGTTGATTACCAGCATTCTTTGAGTTTCAAAGCTTTTCTGCTTCAGGACTTTCTCTAAAGCTTGTGTGTGTATATGTGTTATTAACAACGTTGGGAAAAATCTCAAAAAATGGGGGCAGCTCTCATGTCCTATGATTCTAAATTTAGTAAAAGCTTATATATTAGTAAGCTCATCAATGGATATATGTTTGATTATACTTACATCAGTGGTCACCACAACACCTGTATTACAGTCACCTGGAGTTCTTGCTGATTTCACCATGGTTAAAATAGTTATTGATTCGTAAGGATGAGTTATGGTACACATAAAAATAATATGTATGTGGTATACTGGGGTAAAAAAACTTTAGATCCTGTCTATAGCAATGAACATATCCTTGAAAATTCTGTCATCAGTATCACTAAGAAAAATATCATGCATAATACATTTTCAAGACAATGCCAAAACTCATGAGCATATGTACGCCTGTATGAACATGTATTGTGTTTGTATGATTATGTGTTAAACTGAGTATAGATATACAATATTGTAATATTGGAAGTACACAAAAAGTTAATATGGGGAAACAAAGAAGAAAGAGTATTTAAGTAAAAACACTAGTATGTATGCTGTGAATTCATTTACGCACTTATGTAAAAGAATGTATATGAAGGGTATATTTTAAAAATGCAGATCCAGGGCCCCTATTTCACTTTAGAACAAAATCCTAAGGACAGGAAATTTGGGTTGACAAATATTCTAAGTGAGTCTATAACAATGAAGTTTTAAGACTTTGCACTAGGTGCTATTTTCATTATTTGTAAACAAATGTGGAGACCTGGTCTGCTGCAAGATGATAGATTTCAGTTCCTACCCTGCATAGTTGGAAATTTCCACCCTGCAATGCAGACTCAGCTGATTCTCATTGACTTGGAACCTAGTAGATGCATAATAAATAGATGCTGATTGAATCATTTGGAGGATGGGGAGAGGGAATGAAGATCAAAGTGGTGAAGAAGCAGATCAGCTGGGTAAATTTAAGCTCAGGAGAGTGAGTAAAGCATGTTAAGAATCATAATCTGGGTCCCATTATCATTTTCAGACATTCAACCAATATTTGTTAGGCATTAAGTACATGCAGGGCACTTTCCTATTTCTCGTTTCATTTCATTCTTAAACAACCCTTTACAGACTTAAGGAAGATAGCATAGCACAGTTTCATTACTGGAATTTGAACCCACACGTTCTGAGTTATTAAGTAACGAATTAGACACCATAGAGCTGCTGAGCATAGAAAGATGAACATGATAGATGGTTTGTTCTTTTTCATATCTAGCATCTTCAGCCTAGTCATGATCGTTTCTGTTGTAACTTACTGGTTGTCACTCCTATTGGACCACCTAGAAGCAGCTTCTTTGTCATAAGTCTCTATCTGGATCACACGGAGAGATTCCAGCTTTTGCTTTCTTTTTTTAAAATCCATCACCTCTATCTAGTTCTTATTTTCACAGTGGAAAGGATAATTTCCAGATGACTGTATAGTGGAAGCCCAAAAGGCCAAGGGTGCTTATTCTAGTTCCTACCAATCCTGAGGCACCTACCATGTGAAAATAATTCTGGCTCTTTGTAATTTCATCTGTTAAGTGCTTTCCCACCCCCCTTCCTTACAGCAGAAAACAAGATGAAAGTGTGGAAAACAAAGCCTTTTAATTAAGTTCAGGAATGAGGCAATCAATAGTACCAATTAATTACACACAGTCTTTGGGGGTGGGGGGAAGAGTATAACCTTATCTTTGGTGGGGGGAATGAACAGTAAAGCCTATCAAGAGGTGTGTATTTTGTTCTCCAAAGCTTGAAAGTAAACAACTAACAAAGAAAAACAGGGCATCTTTTTGTTATTCACATTGAAGGCCTTCATCTGTTCGACTTGATGTGACTCTCCTCCACCCACTAGCTCTGAAGTAGCCATTTTGCAGGTTCCTGAGGCTAGAGAGGGCAGGACCCAGGTGCTGGATCTTATCATTCTCAAACCTCCATGGAGCCTGTCCGGAACCGTAGCCCCGAGCTGGTCTCCAGGATTTGCCAGCAACTTAGGAGTCCCAGAGACCGGAAGACGGGAGGCTGGGATTCCCAGGTGAGGTCAAAGGTGTGCCAAATTCATCAGCGGAAGCCCGGCCCCACCGGACCTCCCCGCCGGCGACAGGTTCGGCGTTCGCCCAGCGCCGGGGCGTGCTTCATAGCCACTCCCACCCCAGGTGCGCAGCCTGCGTCCCGGACCGCGCTCCCAGGGCACCCAGTGGGACTAGTGTGAGTTTTTCAAGCCCACAAAGTAACACCTCGCCCCAAGCCACGCCCAGTCACTCGGGCAACGATTTTAAGTCGACGATTACATAAAGAATCCTAGCCGGGCGCGGAATCTCAGACGGATCTACGAGCGTGGGACGCATCACCGCCGCTTACTGCGGCCGGCTCCCTCCGCCCCTAGTTCCTGCTCAGTCATCACCAAAGCCCGGAGTTTCGGATCCAGACCTGGAAGGACGGAACGACGAACCGGAGCCGCGCCGCCGGCCGGGAGCCCGTCGCACCGGGCATGCTCAGTGGCGCGGCCGGCTGGGTGGCCCCGCGAGCTGCACCCGGATCTGCTCGGCGGCGGCGGCGGCGACGTGAGCGCGCAGGGGGGCGGCGGCGGCCTCGCCTCGTCTCTCTCTCTGCGCCTGGGTCGGGTGGGTGACACCGAGCGCGAGAGAGATGTCGGATTTCGACAGCAACCCGTTTGCGGACCCGGATCTCAACAACCCCTTCAAGGTGAGCGTCGTCCTCATCTTCTCCCACGGCGCGACGCGTCGTTATTGATGAAAACAGACAAGTTCCTTCGCGCTCACCGAATCCGCCGCTGGGCTCTAGACCCGGGCTTGGGGCTGCCTCACCATTTTAGGGGCTCGCGCCCTGGACCCCGCGTCACTCGTTTGGGGGTGGGAGTGGAACCATCTCGGCTACCCGTCCGTCCGTACCAGCACCGGGCTGGGGAGAGTCGTGCTCTCCTTCGGGAGTGGGCCCACAGCTTGGAGGATGCTTGGTCCTCCCCGGAACCGGGGAGAGAGAGAACCCGCGGCAGGTGTCACCTGCCAGACAAGTGTGGCGGGCCGTGTCGGGGTGGGGGCCCGGAGGCGGCGAGGGGTGCCTCGTCTTCGGGTGGGGTTGTTGTCAAGGGAACCCGAAGCGGCAGCGGCGACTAAGTACTGCGTGGGGGTGATGGCAGAGGTGTGGAGAAGAGGTGAGGGCACCGAGTACGCTGCAATTGTAAGGGATAAAGCGGTGGTTTTTATTTTGTGAACTTGTGTTGCTTCCACAAACCTTCAGAGGCGCTGCCATCTTCAGCCCCCGTCCGTACCCCTTGTTCATTAGGCCTAGATTGAAGGCCCTGAGATCAAATCAGAAGTTGAAAATAAACACCTGAAAACAATAGTGCACGTGAACGACCCTCTTCCTACCTAAGAGCCTACCTTAGGTAAACCAGGGGTTATTTTCCTAACTCCTAATGCGTCACCGGCTCTCTGGGCTGTACAAGGATACCATTTCCCTCAGGAACTTCTTTCCTTCTTGGCGTTGACCTGATCAACCCCAGCTTCAGAAGGGCTTGGCACAGAAGCGGACAAAGGCAGGCAACTAAGAAGTTCATTATCTGCCCTTACATTAATGCAACAGCTACACACATTCTCTTTAAAAGTATTCGGGTTGTCTTAATAGGCTCAACTGCTTACACGTGTGATTTGTTTCCAACTCTAGGTTGAAGTTGGTTCTTAATTTCCTCGGGAAAGGTGAAATAGTAACTTTAATTTGGGATCACACAAGTGTTAACTCCTGGCTTATTGAGTTACCATTTTTTGTTTTGAATCCTGGAGGAGGAAAATACCCCTGATTAGTAGCCTGATAATTTTATGGAGGAAATGTGCCTGGTTATTGCTTGTTGGTCTCTTTACATTCCTATGAATTTCATGTCATTTAAGAAAACTTTACAGTTAGCCTGGAACTTTCAGGGTTTCATAGGTAAGGCTTAGAGTTTAAGAAGAAACCGCCTCCCACAGTTGTAGTATTTAGCATTCATTATTTTGTTTATTGGAAAATAATTCTTCGTAAATCATAGGCATTCTAAAGAGTCACTTCATAATTTGCCATGCGGGTGTTAATTTTAAAATATTTAGAGATAATATTAAGAGCCTATTAACTTTTTCTAATTTAGGTAATTCTTTGATAGTGTTTACTTGTTATCTGGCAGTTTAGCTATTTTTCTTTGGAGTCATTGTATTTCGTGGCTCATTTTATATAGCTGCTTTTCTTATTAGGGGAAGACGTTGTAGTACTGGCCGTGGTATTCTTTTGTGACATCTTATGTTGCCATGACATTTTCTCTTCTGCCATGCAAAAGTCACTTCTGTAAAGCTAAACCCAAAAGTAGCTTTTAAGTATGCATTCAGTAAAGCGTGAAACTAGAAACTTTTTTGTTCTTTATAAGTGGATTCACTCAAAGGACAATGGTTAATTAAGTTCATAAAACGGACGGGTAATTTACACCTAAAGATGATGTGGTTGTATACATGTCTTCCACGTTTCTGATAATCTTTACATTTTCCACTTAAGTTCAGCTCCCCAACCTCTTCTCAGAGTGAAGTTTTACATCCATGGCATCTTCTGTTTTCTTGGTACGTTGGACTTCTATGCAAACGTAGCTTTTGAAAAAATATCATTTTTGGTCCTTGTTATTTAAGTTCCTTGATTCATCTGTGTTATCTTTCTTTTCAAGTCTATTTTTTATTTCTAGATATTGAAACACTTCCGTATCTGAAAACTTCATATTTTCAAAAGCAGCCATCCTAACCTAACCGCTTCAAAAATGTACTTGATTTCCATTGCTTTTTCTGCACTAGGCCATTTTCCTTCACTTTTTTTTATTAGGAACATGTTTTCCAAAACCTTCATTTGAACAGCATTATGAAAATTTCTGATAGTCTCCTTAGATAATGTAACCAGTTTTTTGGCTTGATTTTAGTAGTTGTTGAATTATTTGCTGCAGTCATTGCATTTTTTTTTTTTTTTGAGGTTTCTTTTATTATAGTGGTAGTGACAGGCTCAAGTGAGTTATTTTATGACGTTTGAAGTTTTGTGCCTCAAGGAATTTGTAATAACTGGAAATGCATATAATCCAAAAGAATACAGTTTACTAATTACATGAACATTTCTGAGAATCCACTTTTGAGTCATTTTATTTTGGAAATAAAATTTAACTTAAAATAATAGAACTGAAATTTCAAATCTGGGAAGGGAACATCTTAAAATGTATTTAGTTAGATCTTGTTCTGTAACTGAAAAACAAAGCCCAGAGACAAACTTGCTCCTTGTACTACTTGCAGGTGGAGGTGGTGCACAGTTGGCATTAGTGCTCCTAGGTCTGGTCCGTGCTGATGGCAATACATGAGCTGCTTTTTGTATTTAGAACTTGGATCCAAAAGGATATTTAAAAGTTTTGACTCAAGAGATGTATTAACTCAGAAGCACTTGTAATTGACCTGACTTTGTGCCTAGTTGTTTGTGAGACCATGGAAAGTTATTGGCCTTTCAATGCCTCAGTTTACTATTCTGTAAAATAGGGTAATTATACCTTCTCCTTAAAACTGTTAATAGGATTAGGTGAATATGCATTTAACATGACACAACATCATGGCATGGCGACTTTAATTAGATAATAATGAGAGATATTAAACATAATTTAAAAACTGTAGTTGCTAAGCGTACTAATTTGGTGACATTCATGTTTTTTTTGAATCTTCTGGAGTGTTAGTAGTAGCTGCTTGGTAGGTCATGGTTGAGGAATCTAGGCCAAAAATAATTAAGTGGTTTGCCTTAGGTCACCCTGCCTGAGCAGACCCAGGTTTTCTGAATTGTAGTGCTTTGTCACTACCTATACTTTCTCCCTAATTAAAGAACTCTATTAGAATTGAGACATTGTCCATTTTGTTTTGGCCTCAAAAATTAATTCTGCATTACTTATGTAATCTTTTAAAAAGTGGCCTACAATTCAACATTCTCTTTTATGTTCTTTCAATTTACAGTAATTTAGGTAGTATCTTAAGAGTTCAGTTGAAGTTGAAAGTTGAAAACTAAATTAAAATGTGACCCTTTATTCAAGGATGTTACCCACTTTGTTCTTATTTGTAAGTTGATATTGCACATCTCTTCTCCACCTAAAATTTAAGTCTGTAATTTGTATAGCTCTACGGAAGAATTTTAAGACTTTCTTCTGCGATAGTTAATTGTGCAGACTGTAATGTGGAACATAGTGTAGTGGTTCATGGTCCTTGGTATTTTGCCTTCATTTAAACTGCATGAGTTTCCATTTTCTTTTCCTCAGGTTGATAGTTGGGAAAAGGGTGTATTGAGCTGATGATTATATTTCATTAAATGAAGATGCTTGATTATTTTATAATTTATCATCTCAGTGATGAAAATATCTTCCAAAGTGTAATGGCTTGAACAGTTATTTGCCCACTGTTCTTTGATTTGAGTGAACATAGGTGGACTTGTTTTGTTTGCTTCTCTTGAATGTTACTGCTTAGAGTCACTCATGTGGCTTCAAATCATCTGATAGCTTGATTGGCACTGGATAGTTTAAAATGACCTGACTGAAGCATATGATATTACTTGGAGCCTTCAGTGGGGGCAGCAGTTGATTTACATGGTCTTCACTAATAGTCATCTGGTTTTTACATAATGGCAGGGTAGAGCTAAAGCTGTAAAACTTCTAGCCATTTTGCTTCTGCAATTCTGTTGGTTAAAACAAACCACAAAGCCAGGTCAGATTAAAAAAAAAAATGGGGAGGATTCATTTTCACTTCTTGATAGGAGAATTTGTATCTCTCTTGATACACCCAATATAAAATGGTGAGGGTAAAGGTACAAGATAACCTCAATATATTCTTCAGTTCAAATAGGGGAGAGGAGTGAGGGAATGTAGCAGTAGATGGTTAGCAACTGAGCCAAGCCTGTGTTGTCAGAGTCCCCTATTTTGGGGACATTGGGTTTTCCTTGATTAGGTCCAGTGTTACAACCTAGAACTCTTTACTTAATCTACTTAGTTTTTTTGCATTTGGTTCTACTTTCTGAGTCCTTTTTTTTTCTTTTTCCTGTGATGATACCTGCTTTTAGCAAAGTAGCATTTTCCGCCTGCTTTTTACCCATGGAAAGTTGGAAGCCCAGATGCCTCTTTTTAGCCGAGGCTGGTAAAACTCTTAACTTCATATAATTTTGTCAAGAATCACATTATCCCTTAAGTACACACATTCAATTCTTTTGGAAACAATTTTCTTTATTTGGAGTAGGATGCTATGAATTAGCACTCTAAATATATTTAGAAAACCTGTTCTCTGGATTGAGTATCTCCTATGACCAGTAAAATCTTTCAGGCAGACTGCTAGTGAGGGCAGGGTAATTCATATAAATATTACATAAAAAACTAGTATTTAAACAGTTTTAGTTTCATGCTTTTAATGACCATAATTGACATATTATAAAAAATATAAAGGTTAATTGTTTTTTTGCTGATAGTGTTTCGACTAATGTTTAGTAGCACTGAATACAGATCCAGTAAATTTACTGTAGGTTGTTAATATATCACTGTGTGATATAGCTCCTGGAAATTTTTTTTTTTTGCTAATCACACACACAGGGTTAATAAGATTAGTGATCAGTTCCTAAAAGTGAATCTATAATATTTTGTTGTCTGTTCCAGAGATACTGACTTCAGTCCCAGTGGAATATTTGCTTGATGATTGGAACAAAGTAGGGTGTGCCCAAAGAGGTCAGAATAGTCAGGGTTCTGGAACCACATCCTAGAAAGAATAATTTACATTTAAATTACTAAGTGGGTTTAGTTTGTTTGCTGAAAGGAAATTACATCTTCAGATTCTTGAAGAATTCTTGGTGAGTAAACTTGTTCTTGCTTCAGGGAAAAACAAATCTAAGGCTAATGGCAGTTATATACTGGTAAATTTTCATCTCAAAGGTAATCTGACAGTGTTTTTTTGGTATGGAGTTCCCTCGCAATTGAAGGAATTCAGGCAGAATTTGACCTATCAGAAGCTAAGTACAGATTTTTGTCTTTCAAGTTTTTCCCTCAGTAATTGTTTTTTTAACTGTGTGGATCATCTATGAGTATAAGAATTTTTCCATGTTTTATTATGTTGGATACTGAGTTTGACTCTTAACCTCTCATCTCAGCTAGAGATGAGACTTTACTTCTGGGTTCCTTCCTCACATTCTACAGAGGGAGCAACCTGAAGTGGTTGCGTACACATAGATATCATGATCTCTATTGGAAGAGCCTTGCTATCCTGATCTGGCTGTTTGATCTCATCAGGGAACCTGGTTCAAGGAAAGCCAGTCTCTGAGCTGATCAAGAGCAGATAGGGTTCCTTGATCTAGAATTTTTTTCCCAGAGCAGGAACAATAATAATAAAGTTAATTAAGTCACCTTCTTAAGATGTGAACTGAAAGCATGAAGTCAGGTAGTTGTAGTGGGAATAACCAAAACCATGAAGAAGGAGCCATAATGTCTTAATCGGGAAGCACCAGAGTGTAATTCTCTGACAGCTTCTGAGGGTCATTTTCCAGGATTCCTATTCTTTGAAATTTGACATCACTCTATTCCTCTCTCAAGCATCCCCCCCTTATTTATCATTGAGATGTGAGTCTGTTTCTTTTTACCATGGTTGCCAAAAGGTAAAAGCAAGGTAGTATTTTTCTTGCCAAACCCATGATAGAATTAAACCTGTATTAGAATTAATGCAAGTTTAAGTGGTAGAACACAGGGTGACATGATAGAATTAAACTAGTAGTTTATTTTGGGGTAGAGCAATACAGATGCAAGCTCTGTGAGATGTTTTTAAATCACAAGGGGGAACTTCACAACTTTCACTAGGTGGGGGAAATAAAAGATGACATGGGGTTGGTTGGATTTGACTTCGTACCAGTTGGTCTTAACCACTTGTACTGTTTTATTTGTTACTATTGAAGCCTGTCCTGTCCTATTGCACTCTGATTTCACATTGTTGAATTTCCCACCCTTTGCAAGAACTTTCACAAGAAGTCCTGGTGGACCTTTGTGCAGAGGTCCTTGGCATTTCACTTTGAGTCCTTTTAAGAATTAATAATGCCAGTTCATCACTTGATAGACATTTAGATTGTTTTCATCTTTTGACTATTATGAATGTAAATGTTTGTGTGCCAGTTGTTTGAACACCTTTTAAATTATCTTGGATATATATCTAGGAGTAGAATTGCTGGGTCAAATAGTAACTGAGGAATCATTTGAGGGACTGCCAGACTGTTTCTGAAATTAACTGTACCATTTTATATTACCTCCATCAGTAAATGAGGTTTCTACTTGCTACCTGTTTTTGATTCTAGCCATTCTAGTGGGTTTGAAGTATCTCACTGATTCTGATTTGCATTCCTCTAATGACTGTATGATACTGAACATATTTGTATGTGCTTACTGGATATTTGTATATCTTCTTTGGAGAAACATTTCAGATCTTTTGTCTGTTTTTAAATTTGTATTTTATGTTACGGAGTTGAGGTTTTTATATATTCTGTATATAGTTCCTTTACTCAGAAATAAGATTTACAAATATTTAGTTAGTTGTCTTTGAAACACAAGTTAAAAAATGTAAATCCAAATTATATTTTGTGGTTCTTATTTTGATACTGTTTCTAATAATGCCAATCTGAGATAATGAAGTTGTAACCTTTGTTTTTGTGTCAAGAGATTCATAATTTTAGCTCTTACATTTATGTTTATGATTGATTTTCAGTTTCTGTCTGGTGTAAAAGGAAAACTTTGGCATGTGACTAGTTCTAATATAATTTGTTGAATATACTTTTTTCTTATTGAACAATCTTGGCATCTTCATTGAAAATCTCTGTATCCTTGTTGTTTTTTCTTTTATTACTTTATTGAGGTAATACTGTATTACAACAATGCATATATTTGAGAGGCAAGATTATATCTCTTTAGATGTATGTTACCATACCACCACCAATGCTCCCATAAGTCTTTCCGCTAAAGTCCATTGACAGTCCTCAATGCTTTCTCTACAACTGGTACCCTCAATTTTATATTCAGATTTTTCAGGTTTTTGAATTGACCTTGTCCAACTTTTTGTTTTGTTTCTTTAAATTGCATGTGAGTGGAATTTTGGTTTTGTCTTTGACCTGACTTAGTTCACTTAGCATTACTACCCCCAGTTCTACCTATATTGATGCATATAGCAACAGTTCATCTTTATATATTAAGCTTTATATATAGCTGAGTAATACTTTACTGTGTATACATTCCATATCTTCATAGTCCACTTATCTGCCCTTGTGAATAGTGTTGCATGGAGCATAGAAGCACACATAGCCCTTCAAATTGGCGCTTTTACGTTTTTTGGGTAGATACCAAGAAGTGGAATTGCTTGATCATATGACAGATATATTTCAGTATTTTAAGAAACATACTGTTATCTACAGGGGCTGGATCATTCTGCATTTCACCAACAGTGTATGAGGGTTCCTTTTTCTTCACATACTTGCTAACACTTGTTTCTGGTCTTCTTAGATATGGATCATTTTCTCTATTCCCTGAATGAGAAATCATGAGCATGTTTATGTTTATGTCTTCTTTGTACAACTGTCTACTTAGCCCAGCTGCCCAATTCTTGATTTGTGTGTGTGGGCTGCACATGTGGTTGGTGTTGAGTTGTATGAATTAATTGTAGATTTCAGATATCAGCCCTTTATCCGATCGATGTATGTAGTGCAAATATTTTCTCCCATTTAATAGGTTGTCTTACCCATTTTAATGAGTTTCTTTCCCTGTATGAAACACCTTTTAATTTGATGTATCCCATGTGTTCTTACTTTTGTTTCCTTTGCTATTAGAGTTGAATTTCTAAAGACATCTCTGACGCCATTGTTGGGGAGTGCTTTGCATATATTTTCTTTGTACTTTATGGTCTCAGGTCTTATATCCAAGTTTTTAATCTATTATGAGTTAATTTTGTGTGCAGTGTGAGATTTCTCTAGTTTCACTCTTTTGCATGTGCCTGTCCAATTTTCTCAGTCACTTGTTGAAGAGGATTAATCCATTTGTCCTTTATCATAGATAACTGTCCATATATGTGTGTTTATTTCTGGACTCTCAAATTGTACTCTACTGTTTTATTCTCAGTTGTACTCTATTTTATTCTATATCTTTGCAGTTTTGTCTTGAAGTCTGTGTTACCACCATTCTTTCTTGCCAGGTTTGCTTTGGCTTTTTTAGGGTCTTTTGTGGTTCCAGATATATTTCAGCTATGTTCTTGCTTTGAAGAATGCCATTGGAATCTTGTAAGGATTGCATTGAAGTTATATATTGCTTTGGTTATGATGGCCATTTTAGCAGTGTTAATTCTTCCACTCCATGAGCAAGGTAATATCTTTTCATTTCTTTGTGTCTTATTTCTTTTACCAATGACTTACAGTTTTCCTTGAACTGGTCCTTCAACTCCTTGTTAAGTTTGCACCTAAGTTTTAATTCTTTTTGCTGCAGTGATAAATGGAATTTAAAGAAAAATCCTCATTGATTGTAATTACAATGTAAGTGATTTTTTTTTTTTTGTAACTTTATGTTGTAAGCTGCCACTTTACTGATTGTTTCTAGTTGGTTTTTGTGGAGTCTTTAGGGTTTTCTATAAATATTAGCATGTCATACACAGATAGTGATACTCCTACATTTTTGCAGCTTGAATTCCTTTTTCTCTTGCCTAGTTGCTCTAGCTAGGACTTCCAGCATTATGTTGCATAATATTGGTGGAAGTGAACATCAGTTTACCATTGAGTATAATGTTAGCAAAAGGCTTGTACTGTATGTATGTTAAGAAGTGTTCCTTCTACTCATTTCTTGAGAATTTTTATCATACATAAATGTGGAATCTTATCAAATGCTTTTTCTGAGTTCATTGATGTGAGATTTTTATTATTTCTTGATATAGTGAATAATACATTGATCAATGTGCAGACATTGGGAAATCCTTGTGTCACTGTAATAAATCCCTCTTGGTCATGATACATTAATTTTTAAATTAATTTTGAATGTGGTTTACTAATACTGATATTTAGCTTTTATGTTTAGCTTTTATGCAGCTGTTCACTAGGGATGTTGGTCTGTAATTTTTTTTTTTTTTTGTGTGAAGCCCTTGTCTGCTTTTGGTATTGGAGTAATGTTGGCCCCATAAAATGTGCTTTTAGGAGAGCATTCCCTCTTCCACAATTTTTTTTTTTTAAAGATTTATTTTTGCTTACAGAACTGGGTTACAGGCCAGAGGTGTCATGGGTGAGAGGATTCACCAGAGACAGAATGGGGAGAACAGGCAGATCTACTGAAATACACTGCTGAGGGGAACAGTGGGCAGGTCAGGAGAGATCGGCCTGATCCACGCCATGTGGATCAGCTCCTTGGCGGGGCATCGAACTCGTGCTGCAGTGGCTTCAAAGAGCAAAGAGATTCATAATGTGCTTTAACCCTTTGTGCCACCATGGAGTGCCCCTTCTTGAACTTTTTTTTTTTTTTAAGATTTATTTATTCGTACAGAACTGGGATACAGGTCAGAGATGTGGAGGGTGAAAGGCTTCACCAGAGACAGAGTGGGTAGCAGAACAGGCAGATTGACGCAGTACATTGCTGAGAGGAGCAGCAGGCAGGTCAGGAGAGGTCTGCCACGCCATGTGGTCACCTCCTTGGCAGGCGGGGATCGAACTCATGCGGAAGTGGTTTAAGTTTCTTTGTGCAGTGCTTTAACTTGCTGCGCCACCAGGGAGGGCCCCCCTTCTTGAACTTTTAAGAAGAAATTGAGAATGATCAGCATTTTACTCTTTAAAGGTTTGGTAGAATTCACTAGCGAAACCATCTGGTTGTTTTTTAGAAAACTTGATTATTGTTTCACTTGTGTCAGTTTCAGGTTTTCTCCTCACTCAGTCTCAGAAAATTGTATATTTCTATAAATTTTCCCATTTCTTTCAGGTTTATTGTCATATAGATTATAATAAACTCATGATCCTCAGTTTTCAAGCTGTGTCTTGTAAGTTTTTTATTTCTGGCTCTATTTGTTAATTTTCTATTTTTGTGAGTCAGATTTTTTCAAAGAACCAGTTTTTGACCTCATTGTTTTTGATTTGTTTCATTATTTTTTTACTCTTTTTCGTTTCATTTATTCTTACCAGAATTTTAATAAAATTCTATATGGGTATTTCATTTCATTTTTCTTTAAGATGTAAGGCTAGATCATTTGAGCTCTTAATAGTTTCTTGATATGAGCCTATTTCGCTAGACTTTTAGTACTGTTTGCACTGTGTACCATAGGTTCTGTATGATATGTCATATCTTCATTTTCATTTGTTTTATCATTTTATTTCTCTTGATTTCCTCTGACTCTGTTGACTTAATATTATGTTGTTCAGTCTCTACATATTGGAGGTTTTTTTCTGCTGGGCCTTCCCTCTCCTATCCCCACCCTTCTTTATTAAAGAGACTTTTCATAAACACGTTATTCCAGCAGAATATGGGTATAAAATAATTAACAGCATGTGACAACTCTGAAACTCCACTTTTTAGTGGACAACCAAAGTCAAATCCACTGTATATCCTTAGGAAATTTTCATTTGATGCTCTGAAAAGGCACAGTTTAGAGTGAGGGTTGATAACCTATATTTACTATGTTGTTTAATGACTTTGGGCAAACTGACCCGGACTTTCAGTTCCTAAACAGAAAATGTCAGGTTTATAAACCCGAAGATCACTGGAATCAATGCTTTTTTGAGGAATGCATCTCAAATGGGCACACTGGAAATTCCAAATTGCTTGACATACTGCACTATTCTTTTGGATCAGGTTTCAATAGGTATCACTGGGTTTAAGGGAGTCAAGTCTATGCTGAAAGCGAAGAGGACATATAAACACTACAGCTTCTAATACCACAAGGTGTGTGGTTATCTTCTCTTGGGATATAAGAGGAAATTTCTTGAAGGACAAGGTTCCTTTCAATCCCCACAGTAGTTCAGTTCCATAGACATTCTGTTCATGACATATGCTCATCTCCCAAGTGTTTTTTGTGCTAATTAAATAACTTTTTTTTTTAAAAGATTTATTTATTTATGCATACAGAACTGGGGTACAGGCCAGAGGTGCAGGGGTGGTGAGAGGATTCACCAGAGACAGTGGGGAGCAGAACAGGCAGATAGACGAAGTACACTGCTGAGGGGAGCAGAGGGCGGGTCAGGAGAGGTCTGCCACGCCATGTGGTCACCTCCGGGGCAGGCGGGGATCGAACTCATGCTGTAGTAGCTTTAGTTTCTTAGTGCTGTGCTTTAACCTGCTGCGCCACCAGGGAGGGTCACTAATTAAATAACTTTTTAAAAGTAAACAAAATTCTAAATTTTTATAAAACTTGATGTAAATAGTATTTCAAATTGTACAATCGTGAGAAAGTCCATGGTTATCAAAAATCCACACACTTCACTTGCATTTTCAGCACACTCAGCTTTTTGTGCCTCATCTGTTTTGGCATCTGTATTTTCTGCAGAATTACACCCCTTTTTTTGCCAGCATCAGCTTTAATTTTTTTTTTTCCTTTGAGTACCTTCTTTCTCCATTGCGAGCCTTGTTAGGCTTAACCTCTGTCTTTGGAGGAGCAGATTTAGCTGATAACCTTGTATATATTCCCTGTGGTTCCTCTTTCACCGTGGCATTATCTCTTTAACATCCCCTTTAGTCTTTGGTCAAGTTTACAACAGCAGTGTGACATAGGTTCTGGATGTGGAGATAAAGCTGTATACAGGCTTTGTAGAGGTTATTCTGACCTCTTAACACTATTCCTTGGGGTTGATTTCTGTTTATACCACTTTCATTCGAGAAGATAGTTGATGTGATTTCAGTCTTCATTGGTTAAGAGACCTGGCAGTTGCTGTAATGAGGGTTTGGAAGTGGGAGTCACATCTGGAGTGGTCTAATTAATGTTGGGAATTTCTTGGGAGATTGCCTAGCCTGTGTGTGTAACATTGTGGGTATCCCTTCTCTCCAGTCATGGGTGTCTGCATGTTGTCAGGGTGCTTCCTGAAGTCAATTCCATTCTCCAGGAATGGAGGAAAGAGTGTGCTCCCATTTCACTTCCATGTTCTATTCATTGCGCACCTGGCCTTTTGGGGGTACTTCACAAGTATCCCCTCTGTCAAGGCTTTATTGCTTCACACTGTTTAACTCTCTTCTCCCACTGTCTGTGAAATCTGTATCCCTGAAATTTGTGTGGCAGCCTCCTTGCCCCAGAGCATGACCTCTAGACATTCCTCTCTATCCACATCTTTTTAATAATGTCTGATTTACCTCTGTATTTTCTGATGCAGTCCATGCTTGTCTCTGCCATAGTAAATCACCCCAAGTCATAGGATGCTGTGGATTTAACTGCCTTCTAAATAACATTCATATTATCCTCCTGGGTGTAAAATAAAGAACCTCATCTTGACCCAGTCCTCTATATTGTTTCCTAATAGAAGTTCTAATGAAAGAAATATTTTATCTAGGAAATGCCTTTATATTTAAGTACAAAATAGTTCCCAAATACCTGATGGGTGTCTTTAGAGATTATGTATTAGCTTGTACAACTTTTAAAATTGCCAGATAGTGCTGCAATTGCTTCTAAGTTGCCACTTGATTAATGTTTGTTTTATTTATGTAATGATCTACACTTGTTTTTAGAATTTAATTATGAACATATAATCAATACTACCAAATTGATATTTTGCCTTTTTGCTGAAAGAAGCTCTACCACTTGTTTTATAGGGTATGTATCAATTGCTAAACACAATTTTGCATCTTAGCAAAAATATTGGAAATGCTTAAACTAACAAAGGAAGGGATGAGGATATCATAGAGTTGTATATTTTGAGGTATTGGTGAGATCAAGCATTGAATATTGGTTATAGCAAGCTGGTGAAGTGGTTTGTTACAGCATGCAGCCATAGTTTTAACTTGATGGAGAACAAAAAATACGTTAGATATTGAATGCACATGATTCAGTACATTTAACTATTACAGGTATTTTTTTTTGTCTCAAACAATTAAAATTGCATATTGTAGCAATGTAACAAAATACTGAGTTCCTTTTTTTTTTCCCCAAGAGAAATAAGCATGGCAGAGTGATGTACATAACATTGGCAACTATTTTACTATTTTAGTGGCTGTTAAAACTCTCATATTGTGATTTGGAATATGAAAGTGGCCAGAATTGAAAATGGTTGGTAATAAAGGCGCATCAGGAATATCAGCCTATCATGACTGGGGGTATTGTACTATTGTGTGACTTTACCACCATTTGGCAGTTTTCCTAGAATTGTTAATGTTTTTTAGGTTGATTTGATCCAACTCTTGGCTTTATTTATACATTATTACTAATTTTTAGCATTGCAAGCTACCATAAATCTTAGTGAATTGCTTACAGATTAATGGAATATTGTAAAAATGTAAATTAACATATTTTCTGAGCTTTAAAGGTATTATATGCCTTCTCTATTTGATTAAAAAACTATGGGCATGTCTGCATTTAAATATCAGGGGAACTTATAATCACCTAGAGTTGAGCTCATGAAATGATTAATTACGTATAATATATTGCAGAAAGGCATTTGTGTTTTTGCCTACTGTTAGAGGAATTAGAGAAAATAGTAAATGAAGTTGACAAAAGTTTGCTTTCTCTAGTGGAGGGCAGCAAGATAAAGGGCGATTCCAGAGCCAGATTTCTGGTTCTCCATCTTTTTTCCAGGTAAACGTTGGGCAAATTGTGTAACTTCTTAACTTTCAGAATCTGCTTCTGCTGTTCTGAAAAACTCTTCTTATATTCTGATTTTTTTCTTGAATTAGCCCAAAGAGGGTCTTAAAATAACAAAGGAAATAATGGTTAAAGATTTCTTTGGTTGCAGCATGTGATTATGTTCCTTTATATTATCCCTAAATTGCCTGTATTTTCTAAGGTAGACTCTAATTTTTATTAACTTTTAAACATTTTGGAGTTAACAAAAATAGTAACAAAATAAAACACAAATTATTGGTTGTATAACTAGCACAAGAATTTTAAAAGCTATTATATATCTCAATTTGAACTGAGACTAATAAAAATCATTTTATTATGACAAATCATCTTGTGATATAGACATTTAAGTACTGGATAGTTATGCACTAGTTGTTTAACACTAGAAAATCTAGTGGCTTTACTATATTTGAATCTCATAGTTTTAGCAGTTAGGATTACTTTTTGGACTTCACTGAACACAAACTCTAAACATTTCCTTCCCATGGATATATTCTAGATAGTGCTTGGATTTGATTGTACTATGACTTCAAGTACTAACCTAGGGAGCTAGGTTAGTTATTTTTTTAGGAAAATCATATATGAGGGCCCTCCCTGTGGCACAGCGTTAAAGCACACATGAATCTATCTACAGCCACTGCAGCATCATTCAGTCCCCAGCGAGGGAGGTGATCTACTTGGCACAGCAGACCTCACCTGTCTCTCCTACTGCTCCCCCCAGCAGTGTATTTCAATTGAAATGCCTGCTGTGCTCATCACTGTCTCTGATGAATCCTCTTACTCCCACGCCTGCACTTCTGGCCTGTACCCCAGTTCTTATATGCATAAATGAATCTTAAAAAAAAAAAAATAACACGAGTGATACACTTAATTCCCAGGTGGAAAGACTACATTAAAGTTGACTAGCCTAGTGGCCAAAATACCAAGACCATTTAAAAAGTTTACTAACAGGTTTTTGCTTGCCATACTCAGTGGTAATTGTTCTGGGATTTTAATTACAGAATACCCATTATTTTTGATGAACCACTGAGTATGTTAAAACATTTTTTTATGCATAGATCCTTTGGCACTTTTTGGGAAAATATTTATGTGAGAGGACCTTGCTGTTCATTCATCCTTAGGATATCAATTCAGTGGCTCACTCACTAGTAGTAAAACATGGTAGAATGTGTGCATCATACTGACAAAATACTGTACATTCTCAGTGGCCAACCTATTTTTTTCCTGTTGTCTCTGGATTTTAGTGCACTAATGTTGGGCTACACCTAGCTTAGTAACCTACGCCATTTCTCAAATTTTAGAAGAAATCTTGATTATTTAATACAATAGGATGGTAAAACAGACTACCCAATTTAATTCACACTCTGGTGTCAATGTAGTTTTTGACTGCAAATTTCATTAAGCCATTCCTCCTTACCTTTCTACTGAGCATTTCTCTTTATTTAATGAGGCCATGCAAACTACATGTTCTTTTACTCATAAGTGGGCAATTCAAATATTTCCATATTTTTTGGCATTTAATGTTAACATCAACAAACAGTGCACTTTAAAGCGTGGTTTAAGCTTCAAGTTGGAGTGCCTTTTAGTGCCTTACCTATGAAATAAATTGATTGGGTATGATTGCTTCAGTTACTTACAATTTAGCAAGGACTGATTTGGGTCCATAAAAATTAGTTTGTGAATCCTTTTAGGTTTGAATAAAGCTGACACAATTCTTGCTATGAATTTCAATTTTTAAGAATCATGATTTATTGACTAATTACTAGCAATTACTAAGCACGTTTTATACTAAGGTAAATGTAGCTTTAGAATATTGCTGAGATTTTTTTAATGGCTTCTTTTTTTTTTTTTTTAAAGATTTATTTATGCATACAGAACTGGGGTACAGGCCAGAGGTACAGAGGCGGTGAGAGGATTCACCAGAGACAGAATGGGGAGTAGAACAGGCTTATTGACGAAGTACACTGCTGAGGGGAGCAGCAGGGGGGTTAGGAGAGGTCTGCCATGCCATGTGGTCACCTCTGGGGATGGGGATTGAACTCATGCTGAAGTGGCTTTTGCTTCTTAGTGCTGTGCTTTAACCTGCTGCCCCACGCCACCAGGGAGGGCCCCTTTAATGGCTTCTCTTTAGTTCCTTTTTTAATACAAAGTGAAATTCTCAGTTTTACACCAAATTTATATGAAAACGGTAGCTCTAGAAAGCTTGGGCTAGGAAATCAACTCTGAAAGACCTCTCATTGTCCCTAATTTGGAACTTTTCTTTTTGATTATGTTGCCTAACTTAGTATGTAATATTGAATTAAGCAGTGTTATTAAAGTGTTTGACTTAGTTTTGTGAAACAATGGAATATTCAGCCTTCTTTTTTTGTTTTGTTTAGAATATAATTTTCTTTTGAGAAAGTTTGTATTCCTTAATACATTTCCTCTTCAGTCTTTGCCGTTAAACTGGGATTTGCATCCTGACCATGTCAGTTGTTAGCTACAGTGTGACTTAAGGCAAGTCAAGCATCTCTGAGCTAGTTTAATGAAAGAAGGGGTATGGAATCTGTGTCAGAACCCTTGGGAGATAGATGAGATAATTAAATTCTAGTGTTTACTAAACTGGGTGAATTTTCTTCTTTTTCTTGAATCTTTTTTGCTTTATTTAGCCTTCAATTTCCTGTAGGCTTCATTGATAGAATTATAAATATGCATTTTCTTAGTGTTTGCTTTAAGGATCAAAATATTGTCTTATGGCAGTGAATGTGAAAAAGTCTGAGGGAAGTGAAAAAATGTAGTGAACATCTGTTACTATGTTATACAAAAATTATTGAATTGGAAAAGTTCAGATCAGATCTCTGAAAAACTTGGAGGAAATTTACCTTTAAGTCTGAGTTTGTTGCTTTCCTCTACCATTGAATTTGCTCAGTTGGGTGAAAGTGAATTACAGTATAACCCAGCCTTAAATAAATTCAAATTCCTAGATTAGCCCTATCCAATAGAAATATGATATGTGCCACAGTAGAGTTCAAAATTTTCTAGTAGACACATGAAAAAAGTAGGAACTATAATAATGTATTTTATTGAACCCCACATATACAAAATATTAATACATTACAAAAAAACTGAGATTTTACATTGTTTTGTGCTAAATCTTTGAAATCAGAAGCAAGGTATGTTTATTTTTAGCATATTTCAGTCGGACTAGTCACATTTCAGGAGCTTTATATGTGGCTAGTTGCCACCATATGGAAACACACCAGTTTGAATGAAAGGATTGTATTTTTATAGTAGTAGGTCACTTGTTGCTGTAAGCTGTGCGTGGTTAAGTCAGCTATTGCTCGTTTGTCCTCATTTCTTTGCAGACACTTATGTTGATAGTGTGAATTTAACCACCACTGCAATCTCTACCCTTTAAATGCTTTTCCCAGTTATTCCTGTTCATTCTTAAATTTTTGTAAAATTTCAAAAGCCTTAAATGCACTCTTTGATTATTGAGAGAATAAATCAAACTTTCTTTGTTTTACTTTACATTAATAAAGTTATATGAGTAAAACTTGGGTTCATTATGGAGATTAGGTTGGGGAAGAAGTAAGGCTATGACAATCCATATATAAGAAATAGTGACAGTTTGATCTACCAGGAAAGTGGAGGGGAAGATGGAGAAATGACAGAAAGAAGGATAAGAAGAGAGTGGCTAATAGAAGATTGAGGATGAGGGAATGTTTTTTTCTTTGCTGTGTGCAATATAAAGATTGAGACTTGAAATGTAGTTATGAGGCATCCTGTTAGAAGGAGACAGTTAACTGACAGTGTAATCTTGGAAAAACAATGGGAAGAGACAATACTTAGATGTGAAGGGCTTTCTCCCTTCCACATAAGTTTTGTCAAGTTGGCTTAAACTTTTGAACTGTAGAGAATATCTAATATTAATAAAATAAAGGATGTAAATTTCTGCTTTCTTCTTTAATTTGAGAGGTGAGAAGAAAGAAGATGGAACGAGGGTTAAATTAAGTGGTGATTTAAAAGTGGTTTTAGATATAAAAATGTAGGAGTCTTTTTGTATACTGTGGATCAGTAAATTTCCATACTTAGAATCTGATATAAGAAAGGTTTTACTAAATATGATTAATGGCAGTAAACTTTATACATTAAGTCTTTTGAATATCTGACTCTCTTTACCTAATGTGATGGAAGACTTCTCAGCATTTTATAAAACATGAACAAATGATGCTCAATTCATGGCAGAAATCCTAGGAACTGTGACTCTGAACTTTTGTCTTTTAAAATATGATGTATTTTAAGCACTCATTTAATGTTATTGTTCTTTACAGTAGGATTTCATTTTTAGAATTACAGATTTTTAAAAAATGTTTATAAAAATTTTTTGAAATATGTGGAAGTTAGTCATGTGATAGCTGCAGACTTATAGAATATTGCTTCCCTTTGCTCTAGTTTTAAGGCTGGAGATATGTTCCATTTACTTTAGGTGATGGGGCTTTATTTTAAAAACTGAGGAGAGGACCAGGAAATCCCACAAGGTGTCTGAAATTGTAATGAAACAGTTTCTGGAAGGTAACGAGGTTGTTACTTAAGGCATATACCACCTGATTTTCACCTCCCTGTTGCCAAGCTGTGGAAGTCATTTTCAAGTGAAGTCAGTAATTATAGACAGTTAAAAATTGATGTGATCATTTAAGTGAAGTTTAGGACACTGATCTCTGCCACCCTCTTTTCCATCTTCTGCCCATCTCACATGTGTCCATTTTCCTTCACCCTGAAAACCTACAGGACAATATAAGAACTATAACACCAAGTCATTATCAACTAGAATACTCATTCATTTTGTTCATTCATTTTTGCTTTAACTCTGTTAACTCTGTTTTTGCTTTGGTGACTTTTCGGAAACTCTAGTAATTGCCATGCCTTTCATATGCTATACTTGCTCTCTCTTCCCTTTTCTGGGCACATTAGGAAAACTACTTTGGTCTGTCCACAATTCGTCTCTGCTTCTCTTACTGATACTAATTAATGATCTTTGTTTCATATTAAGGCTTCTCAAGGAAAAAAAATGTAATTGATTAGTCATCCAATAGTCATTTCTGTTGGCGTCTGCTTCACAGAGGCCAATTCCTTATTCTATTATTTGTAGCTAAGGTCACATGACACACAGGTTGGCTAATGAACTGCTTCTGATTGCCTTCCTTAGAAGATGGCTATGTGTGGGATGATTATTTTTTTCTGTGTATTACATAAAATGGGGTATTCCTAATATCTCAGTTAACAGGAGAGTTTTTTGTTTGACCCTTAGCTTCTTGCTGGTATTAATAATGACCAGAACTTGAGCTGCTACTATGTATTTTCCATGACTAGAAACTCTGTTAAGCATTTTTTGTACAGTAGTAATTTCACCAGCTATATGATCCATATTCTAATGAAGAAACTGAGTCACAGTGAAATATGAAATACGGCATTTCATTAATGGAACTCAGATTTGAATATAGGCAGTTTTTTTTTTTAACAGCTACAACATATAAGATGTAACATAACAGTTTATTTTAAAATTGTACTTATTGAAGTAAGATGCATTTACAGCACTGTATATTTAGGGGTATAGGTTCATACCTATTCATACCTCTTCAGAAGCATCTTGCCATACTACATCCACCCCTAAAGCACCATGGTAAATTTGGCCCCATTCTTTTTAACTATCTTCATATTCAACCCTTATTTTTTTTCAGTAAGTATTTCTTTATCATTACTGGTACTATTTTGTCTGCCTTCCTTTGAAAATTTTCCCTTGGGGTAGTAATAATGACTCAGGAAACAGGCTGTTACATGTATGATAAAACAAAAAAATCTGTTTACCCGATTCTTGTATTTGTAGAAGTTAGTCTTATTTGGTGGGGGGAAAGGACTTGAATGAAGATCACCGTAGTTAAGTGAAATAAATGTTCATGATGATAAATACCAACCACTAAACCTGGGATGGAGTGACTTAGTAAGTGTGAAGGTATCTAGAGGAGCACTGATTCACCCATGAGGTAGCCTTTGGATTGACTCTTTAAGGAAGAAGAGGAGTTTGATTAACTGATCTGTCTGAAGGTTCAGTTAATTTCCACTGAAGGAAACATATGCTAAGACATAATATGGTGTTAGAGGACTCATGAGTCACCTGATTTTGTAAATGGTGGTGGCCATTGAGAATGCACCCAGATCATGTAGATTTTCTAAATCTCTGCTTGTTCTTTCTAGACACAAAATTAACCACAGCAGTGCCATCTTGAAACATTTGATTAAAACACTCATATTTTGGAGCTCTTCATTTTCCTCTGAGGAAAATCTTGGTAATTTCCCTGTTCCTCACATGTTGTAAATAATATGAGAAGGGAACTGTGGGTACTACTTCCTGGTACTTCCTATTTCAATGTTAAACAACCTAAAGCTTTTATTTTTAGTTTGTGGTTTTAATTTATCCTTACTTTTTGCTAACTGTAGGCTCCTCATGCTGTAGTTAAGGGAGTATGATCAGGCAAGGTAGTGGTGGTGGAGAGTTGGTGAGACTGAAAAGATAGGTGGGGCTAGACTACTTAGAAGCTTTGTATTACATGGGAGTTGGTATTTTGTAACTAGTGGAAAACCACTAAAATATCTGCACTAAATGAGGGATGGGGGAGGGGTTAGGAGACGGGAATTACACAACTAGCTTTTTATTTTTGAAGAGTAACTTTGACTATGTTGAGGAATATAACTACAGAAGATACAGTAGAGGCAAGAAAACATTGATCCTCAGATTAGTAGAGGCATCACTTGAGAACTTGTTAGATTCTCAGGCCTACCCAGTATCTAATTGAATCTTTGGGGGTAGGGTACAGCAATCTCTTGTTTTGATTTTGGTGAACACCAAAATTTGAGACTAGGGATACCAGGTCTAATGTGGCTGAATTACCATTTGCAATTTTTTTTTTTTAAAATTTATTTATTCATAAAGAACTGGGGTACAGACCAGAGATGCGGAGGGTGAGAGGATTCACCAGAGACAGAGCAGGGAGCAGAACAGGCAGATCAATGAAGTACACTGCTGAGGGGAGCAGCGGGCGGGTCAGGAGAGGTCTGCCTCGCCATGTGGATCTCCTCCAGGGCAGGCAGGGTTCGAACTCATGCAGAAGTGGCTTAAGCTTCTTAGTGTAGTGCTTTAACCTGCTGTGCCACCAGGGAGGGCCAGCAAATGTTTTTTACATGATGTAGTTGATTTTGATTAGATGTTCATTATATTTGAATTTTGCATTCATGATCCTATATAAATATATATAAATATATGATTGTTATTTATTTATATGAAAATCTTAAAAGATGTGAAGAGGCCCTCCCTGGTGGTGCAGTGGGTTAGGATGCAGCACTGCAAGTTGGCTGCAGCTGCTTCAGTGTGAGTTCTATCCCCAGCCTGGAGGTAATCACATGGCGCAGCAGACCTCTCCTGTTTTACCCACTGCTCCCCTCAACAGTGTACTTTGTCAATCTGCCTCTTCTGCTCCCCAGTCTCAGGTGAAGCCTCTTACCACCCCTGCACCTCTGGCTCTGGCTTGTACCCCAGTTCTGTATGAATAAATAAAACTTAAAAAAAGATGAAGAACTGAAACTGGGGGTAATACATTATATTTAGAAAAGGAGAGATAATTCAGGATCTTGTGGAAAGATAAAAAAATCAAGAAGAGATTGCTGAAGTAGAATAAAACAAGTAAGAGGTGCTTTAATGCTATAGATGTTGATTTGTATTATGGTGCTTAAATCTTCAGTATGGAAAACTGGTTGAAGATAATATTTAAAAAAGGGGGAACAACAGCTTTTTTGTATAGCCCAAAGGAAAAGATGATGACTTTCCCCAAGATTTGCTAAGATGCCCTTATGTTAGTTCTACGTAGCAATATTAATAGGTGGTCTACTTTAATTTCTTTATATAATAGCTAAACAGCTGATTTGCATCTAACCCAGATTTCATGTTTTTCTTTGAGGTGTGAGGGTTGTGGGTTTAAATTTCACCTTTGCTGGAATGGAACTAAGTTTGATAATCATCCTCTGTTTACCCCTGTTAACTTGCTAAATGACCAGTACAGACAAAGCAAATACTTTGTAAAAGTAATCTCCTTGTCTTCAAATTTTGTTCCAGGACCCATCAGTTACACAAGTGACAAGAAATGTTCCACCAGGACTTGATGAATACAATCCATTCTCTGATTCTAGAACAGTAAGACTATTCTTCATTAGACTACTTTCAAATGTTGAAATTAAATAAGAATGGTATCAATGATGGTTTCTGTTTGTTTAAACTTTTATGTAAAACTTAGCTAGTTAAATTTTTTTACCAGGAAGTAGTAGTTGAAAATTATCTTTTAGCACCCTGGTGCTACAAGTTTTTTTTCTACAAATGAAATTGCTAATTAATCTCTAATTTGTAGATCTTTTAAATAGGAGAAGAAAGTAGTTTTTGGTTATATATGATGTCTTCATGGTAATGTGGGGTGATGCTTTATTAAAATGAGAGATCTAACAATGGAACTGTGTGCCATGAGTATTTTTGTATCATTTTGATTAGGTTATTTTGAATAGTATAGAGCTATTTTGTGTTTTTTGTTCTAGCATTTTTGATGGTTTTATTGGGAATCACTTTTGAGAACTATTGAGGTTCTTCTGGGCATTTTTTGATAGATAACTTCGGCTTTTGCATATGAAGCTTTGACATAGGTAATAAATTCATGAGGTCTCATTTTAAGTATTGTCGGCTTACTACTCATCCTCTTAATGCACAGAAGTTCTTGTATGCTTGGATTTACATATTAGAATATTAATCATAATCTTTACTCAATAATTTCTTCCTGACGTCTTTTATAGTTTAGAAAATAATCCTAAAAAGTTAGTGTAGATTTTTGTTTAGAAATTTCAAGATGTGTTATATTAACTCAGGTTTAGGAATTTTTGAACTAAGATTTACTTTAGGGGTTTCACTTTACTTCACAGTCCTCATTTAACAGATTTATCTTATGTGTAACAATTGCAGTCCAGGCTGGGTATCACTAAAATGTTCATTAAGCAAGTAAACTGTACTATGAACCATGTCAATTTCCTTCCTTATAGGAAATTAGTGCTGTGATTATGTTTCTGATTTGGTGGTAATAGAAAGGGAAACATAAGTGCTCTGGTATATTTTATTTTATATGTAGTTCTTCTAAAATGAGATTTGAACAAGATTTATTAAAGCTTTTTGGTAAAGAATAGGAAGGTTTGTATGATTTGGGGGAGATTTTTACTAGTAAGAAATTATTTTAAAGCTTTAGATAACTTGTCTGTAGTGATAGTATTTATCAAATGGTCTACTTAGTGTGTGCTTTAAATCTGCTATCTTAATTGAATTCTTAAAATAACATTCATGATATTTTTTATTTCTATTTTTCTGATCAGAAATCTGTACCAAAGGTCCTCCAAGTAGTAGGTAGCAAAACTGGTTTAATAATTCATCTGTTTTCTGTAAAGTATTTGCCTTTTTCACTTTGCAAGTGCTTAACTTTAGATATGAGATAGATGCTAAGAAACAGAAGATGTGTTTTTTACAGGGCAACCCCAACTTGAAATAGGTTGCCTGACTATTTTTTTTTTATAAATATAATAGTTTATTTTTACATCATTTTGTACATTTTTTTTTATCTCAATTGTAATCCCCATGGGTTTCCCATCACCGAGTCACCCATGTGCCATCACCATAGTCCTGTGCACTTTCCCCCTGTCCCCCCCACCGTTTGATCACATTCCCCACTCCACCCCCACAAAATGTCTCTGGTATATGACTGTTCATTATTCTTATTTTCTCGCCTGGTCCATTATACTCCTGCTATGAGTGAAACCATCCGGTATTTTCTTTTCTTTCTGGCTTCTCTCACTAAGCATGATCTTTTCTAGCTCCATCCAAGTTGCTGCAAAAGACATGTGTTTATTTTTTTTGGTTGCTGAATAATAATTCTATTGTATATATGTACCACATCCACTTTTGGGCATTTGGGCTGTTTCCATGTTTTTCCAATTGTAAATAAAGCAGCAATAAACATGGGGGTACAGGTATCTTTTTGAGTCAGTGTTTTTGTGTTTTTCGGGTAGATACCTAGGAGTCAGATTGCTGGGTCTTAGGGAAGCTCTGTGTTAAGCAGTTTGAGGAACCTCCAGTTTTCCACAGTGGTTGTACTAGTTTGCATTCCCACCAGTAGTGCAGGAGAGTTCCTTTTTCACTACATTGTAGATGTGTCATTCTTACTGGGGTGAGGTGGTATCTCATTGTGGTTTTAATTTGCATCTCCTTATTACGAGTGATGTTGAACATTTTTTCATATGCTTGTTGGCCATCTGCATTTCCTCTTTGGAGAAGTGTCTTTTTAGCTCTTCTGCCCATTTTTTGATGGGGCTGTTTATTTTTGTTGAGTTTTGTCAGTTCTTTGTATATTTTTGTGATCAGTCTTTTATCACTGATTTTGTGTGAGAAAATTTTTTCCCAATTAGTGGGCTGTCTGTTTTTTTGTAATGTCTCTTTTGCTCTACAGAAGCTCTTTAACTTGATGTAGTCCCATCTATTTATCCTTGCCTTCACTATTGTGGCATTGGGTGCGCTATCTTTAAGGATGTAGTGGAAGTGTATGTTGTGTAGTGTATGTTGTGTAGTGTTTGGCCCATCTTTGTTTCCAGGTATTTTATGGTTTCCGTTCTTATGTCTAGGTCTTTAATCCACTTCGAGTTGATTTTTGTGAATAGAGTGAGGTAGTGATCTAGTTTCATTTTTTTTGCATGTAGCTTCCCAGTTTACCCAGCACCATTTGCTGAACAAACTTTCTTTGTTATATTGCATAGTCTTTGCTCCTTTGTAAAAAAATTGGTTTATATCTGCATTTTCTATTCAAATCCATCGGTCTATATGTCTTTCTTGTTCCAGTACCATGCAGTTTTGATTATTATGGCTTTTCACCTGCATTCTTGAAAAGGACTTATGATAAGACTCAAATGCAGGCATACACAAAAAGGTTAGTAAAGGGTTTATGTACAAGAAAAGGGAAAATGAAGAAAGGAATAACATCAAGAAGAAAAAAAATTGAATGTGTCCTACCGATTTGTTTTTTTGCTGAAAACTGATAAAAAACCAATCCTGTACCTCTCCTCCCCAAGGTCCACATGTCTGGTTACATACCAAGCCTGGCTGCTTAACTCCACCCTTAGTTCCCAGCAACCCTCTGTTCAGTGGTGACATTATGGTACCTGTAATCCCTGGTACTTTGGATCTCTTTGGTCTTGGGTAGAGGTAGGAGTTCATCCTGTTTGTTCAGGACATCCTTTTCCCCCAACGTATAAAGTCCTGGTCTTTAAAAAACTTCTTACCTAGTTAGGATTTTAAAAATTGTACAAAAAAGATAGATAAAATAAAAAATGTAAGTTGTGGTCCTTTATATTGAGACTTTTACAATCAGGGTGAGGTTTTCTCAGATACTAGTCTTGGATAGCTGGGCATTCATGAAATGTTAATTTACAATAAGACACTTTTCTTAGATTTGATAAGCAGTAATAATAGTGTCAGAAAAATAATTGTTCTGAAAGTATTTGTGCATTCCACTGACATTTTTGCATGAAAAGTTGAAATAATTAAAAAATCCCTGTTTCCTGTATATTATCTCAGAAATTTGACCTTTTACATGGTTTTATTTTCTAGAATAGATCAGATGTATTTGGAGAATTGATTAAATGATATGGTAGAACTTGCTCTAAATACTTAATTTATTAGTTGACTTGTGTTATTCACACTTGTTTTAGAAAAATGTTTATGATAATGAAGCCTCTTGATTGTTGGATAGGGGTATGGTAAATTACTTGAGGTCAAGCAGTAACATCATTTAGCCAAGTGAGTGTACAACTTAATCTTGCTACTTTGGAAAGTTCCAACCTTTTACTTTAATATAAGGTTAGTTTTCCTTTCATATTTAGCTTTCTGCTTTTTTTTTTAAAGGACATTTAACAAATTGCAATGGGTCATCATCTCTTTGCCAAACAAAATTATAGAATACTTTGTATGTCATAGATATGCCCACTTTCTGTTTTGTTAAGAGGTGTTTAATCTTATAAGTTTCTTTTGCTTATAATAATCGTTGCATACTAGTAACTGTGGAATAGCTTTCTGCTTAAATAGAAACTTTAAGGTATTAACTACAGAAGACAATAGGTTTAAATATTTTAACACTTTAATTTTACATGTTAATTCTAATATAAATTCAGAGAAAGGAGTGGTCACAAGACATCTTACATTACAAATTAAATAAGTGTATAATAGAGACTGTTGAGCACTTGAAATGTGACTAGTCTGAATTAAAAAAATGCTGCAAAAATTCAGAATACCCTTGGGTTATTATGTAATTTTTTGGATTGAATTCTAAATGCATCTTGCCTACTGAAATTATGTTGACCATGGTAGGTATGTTTTCTGGCTTTTATCCTATAAAATTGATAGAGGAATTAACTCATCCATGAGAATTGATGGAGAATGTATTCATGGGAAATATTTTCCATATAAATTAGGTAACAGTTTAAAATGCTTACTTCAACTTGATAATAGTTTTAGGTATAGGTGATAGATAACATTCATCACTTAAGGTACAGTGATATCTATGTGGAAACCTGGCACTGTTGATCTAATTCCTTAAAAGCATTTATCAGGGTCTAGATAATTATTAAATTTTCTTCAGGAATAGGCTGCCTGTTTTATCTTTTAACTCTGCTAGTTGTTGCTATAAGAGGTTTCTTTTATATATAACAGCAAGATCTGTTTGTCCTTTCTGGGGTGGAGGGTGGGAAACAACCCAAGAGAAGAAAACTAAATACTGTCATGCCCAAGTGGCTATTTTTGACTAGTATGACATACATAATTGACTTATGTAAGCAGAATTTCCTCTAAGATAATTGAGAATATGAAGTATATTGAAAGGCTTTGATTATACTCTATTAGTAGGCTTTTCTAATAATCGGTAACTTTCAGCAAGCCATCTGAGCATGTTGGACATTTTTTCAATGTGTAACAATGGAGTCAGAGAGGAAGATGTAGAGTAAAAAGATTTCTAACTCCAGGGACTGACTGGATATACTTGCACATTGTAATTTAACTATCTTGAATACCCCAAAAGCATTTTATATACTTCAGTACTGGTCTTTATTTTCTCTTACCTTCCATTTCTTTATTTTCTTTTTTAATCTTTTCCATTTTCCTCTACTTTGCATT
>NW_004567108.1:34699553-34707765 GCF_000260355.1 Condylura cristata | reverse complement strand
TGGGGAGCAGAACAGGCAGATCGACAAAGTACACTGCTGAGGGAAGCAGCGGGCGGGTCAGGAGAGGTCTGTCACGCCAGGAGAGGTCTGCCACGCCATGTGGATCTCCTCCGGGGCAGGCGGGGATCGAACTCATGCGGAAGTTGCTTAAGTTTCTTAGTGCAGTGCTTTAACCCGCTGTGCCACAGGGAGGGCCTGTTTCTAGCCTCATTTAATGGCAAGTATTCCCTTCTTTCTTCCTAGTGTCTTTGACAAAAAATATCAGAGTCCACGTGGGAACAGCTTTTCCTAAATCTAATCAGGTGCCACCTCCTGTCACTTACACTTCAGGAGCAATTACCTTTTTGTCCTTTTTATTCTGTTGCTAAACTGTCCAAATTCAACACCCTGTGAAATAATATAATGGTTATCTACTTACTGGTCTCCAATTTCTCTTTTTCAAACCTTTTTGTTTTGGTCCTGTGATGAGAATTATTTTCCTAAAGCAGAGTTCATATTAAGTCTGTTTCCCTTAGGTATATAATCAGTGTGTACATTTCTATCTAGTAGTGTGGCATGTGGGGCCTTTCCAGGATTTGACTTTAAATTGTCTTTTACAAGTTTTTTCATGGATGTTATAGTTTTGGGTTTACAGAAAACTTGTACAGAAAATCCAGGGTGCCCATATTATCTTCCTCACGTACTTTTCAGTCTTCTCATGTACCATATTCCAACTGAAGTTATATACTCTCATTAAGTGGACCATACTGAGAACACTTCTCCTAGGCCTTTTTGGTTCATTAAATGAATCAAGACTCTGTGATCATAATATGACTTCTTTGGTTATTCTTGCCATTTTCAGTGGGTCAACAGAAATTCTATAGGTATATTAACTTTCTTACTCTGAAACAAGTTTTACCACAAATTTCAGTTTGAATCAACACAGGTTTATTTCATGGTTTCTGTGCATACCTTAACTTGTTCATTTGCTCAGGGTTTCATAAGGCACTAATCAAGGTGCTTCCTGGGTTATATTTTCATCTAGTCTTTATTGGAGAAGAATATGCTTCCAAGTATATTTATGTTATTGGCAGAATTGGTATCCTTGAGATTGTGTGATTGAGGGTTTTAGCTTTTTGCTGTCAGCTAGAGACTACCCTCTGGTTATAGGTGCTAGTCACAGTTTCCAGAGATGCATAGTTCTTTTTACTTGGACGTCTTCAAAATGAGCATTTATTTATTTCATCAGATCTGCTAAAATGAAGTCTTATATAACATATGTAATCCAGGAAGTGATATCACGTAATTTTTACTGTATCTTTTGGTTAGGAACATGTCACAGGTTCTGCTCACATAATGAACAGGAGGGGACAGTCATTGCAGTTCACCTTCACATCTGTATGCCATACTGGAAATAAGATGACATATTAGGATAAAGATTATGTATCTTTCAGGCCCATTTTAAAGGTCAGAACACAGCCTAGAACATGTATCTCAACACTTGTCTGCCCTAAAGTGATTAATTTAATTAAGTCATTAGTTCCTTATTTATGTCGCTCTTCTACAAGAAAACTGACTTCTGGGGTACTACTCATTTTCTGGGTTTTAGTCCTCATGCTACTTTATACATCTTTTGTTACTTTAATTCCTGAAATCTTCATTGTGCTCTTTGAAAGTCACAGGTTATCTTCATCAGAACCCTTTATATCTTCATCCTCTTTGAAAGTTTTGACTTTTGCTTTGTGGAACTTGGCCTTTTCTATGAGACAGATATATTTGTTTTTCATTGCTGCTTCCAGGTAGCCTTCCTTCTTTCTCAAAAAAAAAAAAAAAAAATCCCTGAATGGAGGGACTGGTCTAACCCTAATGGAAAATAGTATGGAGATTGCTGAAAAATTTGGATATGAAGCCAAAAACCCAGTCATATCTATAGGTATCTAATTCAAAAGGAAACCTTCACTCACCTGTTTACTGCAGCACTAATTTTTTAAATCAATACCTGTATATATTACATTAAATCCACTCCTGTCTTTTCATCTATGTACTATTTTTACTTTAGTTCACAACTATACAGGTGTATGTTACAACATATCACCCCCTCACCACAACCCCATAATTCTCTACCATTGTCATTGAACATCCTCCTCCTCTTCCTAGTGCTCAATTCTACAGTCAAATTTTTGTGTTTTGTCTGGATTTTCACTTGACATATCTTTTAGTTTCATCACAGCTATTGTCTGCCCTATACTAACATTTTTTTATATAATAGTTTATTTTTACATCATTTTGTGCATTTTTCCATCTCAGTTGTAATCCCCGTGGGCTTCCCACCACCAAATCACCCTGTGCCACCACCATAGTCCAGTGCTTTTCCCTCCCTCCACTGTTTTTGATCCCATTCCCCACTGCGTCCCCATAAAATATCTCTGGTATATAGCTGTTCATTATTATTTTCTCTCCTGGTCCCTTATACTCCTGCTATGAGTGAAACCATCTGGTATTTTTCCTTTTCTTTCTGGCTTATTTCACTAAGCATGATCTTCTCCATCTCCACCCATGTTGCTGCAAAAGACATGTGTTTCTTTTTTTTCTTTTTTTTGGTTGCTGAGTAATATTCCATTGTGTATATGTACCACATCTTTTTAATCCAGTCATCCACTTTTGGGTATTTGGGCTGTTTCCATGTCTCTCCAATTGTAAATAAAGCAGCAATAAACATGGAGGTGCAGGTATCTTTTTGAGTCAGTGTTTTTGTGTTTTTTGGGTAGATACCTAGGAGTGGGATTGCTGGGTCATAGGGAAGCGCCATGTTTAACAGTTTGAGGAACCCCCAAACAATTTTCCATTGTGGTTGTACTAGTTTGCATTCCCACCAGCAGTGCAGGAGAGTTCCTTTTTCTCCACATCATTGCCAACATTTGTTGTTGCTAGTTGTTTGAAGATGTGCCATTCTCACTGGGGTGAGGTGGTATCTCATTGTGGTTTTAATTTGCATCTTCCTTGTTACAAGTGACGTTGAACATTTTTTCATGTGCTTGTTGGCCATCTTACTGCAGCACTATTTACAGTAACCAAGATAGAGAAACAATCTAAATACCCCAAAAACCAATAATGAATTGAGAACATGGGTATATAAGCACAGTGGAATATTACTGAACAGTCAAAAAAGATAATGCCATTTATGGTGCTTGGATGGAACTGGAAGGGATTATGCTACGTGAAATAAGTCAGAAGGAAAAAGATAAACATCAAATGGTGTCGCTTACATGTGGAATATAGAGCAATAAAACAGATAAAGACAAGCTTATGAACTAAAGTTACTTTGAAAGTTGACTATGGAACTGTAGCATCAGAGGGGGAAAAGAGAGGGGTGATCACAAAGTGTGGAGTGATGATCATGAAAGAGTAGGGTGGTAGACTAGTGTGATGGGAAGGTACACTATAATAATTATGCCTAAATAGGGAAACTTGTGCTTCCAAAATTCTATTGTAAACTAATGTACATTTAAAAAAAATCCTTCTTATGGAGCTACATAGGTGTCCCAAAACTACCTGCATACCCAAAAAACAGATGAGTGGATCAGGAAGATATGGTATAATACACAATGGAATACTACTCAGCTATTTAAAAAGACAAACTCTTGCCATTTGTGACAATATAGACGGGGCTGGAGATTATGCTAAACAAAATAAGTCAGAAGGAGAAATACAAATACCAGGTGATGTCACTTAATATATGGAAAATAGAGAAAACAAAGCATCAGAGAAAGTAAAAGCTCTACTGACAAACCCTAGAAATCTGACTTACTAGTTAAAGGGCCAGGGGAATGGGATGGGTAAGAATAAACTTATGGTCAGAGCACAGTGACCTTTGTGGTGGACATTGAATACTTTGGTGGTGGGTGTGGTATCGTATTAACCCACCTATAGACAGAGATCCTGTATCTCTAAAAACAGACAATATTACAAACTAATGTTACCTCAATTAAAAAAAATTCATCTTTGAATCTCATGTCATGAGGTTATAATTGGGCCCTGTTGGTTCTGTGTGGCTGCCATATATTGACCCCTAAATTATTGATCCTTATTTCTTTTTTTAATTTCTTAACTTTAGCTCTTGGTTCACCATTGCTCTTTCTAACACTATTCCTATTTTGAATTCTTAATGATGATCTTTCCAATGTTCTGCCTTCCCAGTACTTCAACTTATGTCATCTTCCATTGATTTTTATCTTCTGTGGTATCTCAAGTTACTTCCATGGTCACATCCCAGATTCTATTTCATTCCTTAATTTCCATAATCTTTACTTCTTGTATCTGTTTGGTAATTTTTCTACTTCTAACACCTTTCAAGTCCACTAAATTTTGTTGATCTACTATGTCCCTGCCCTCTATTCATCTCTTGATCTCTTCTCAGCTTCAATTCCATATTCTGCCATTATAATCACTCCCTTGCATACACCCTCAACTCACTTGCCTTTCCCTCTCCCCCTTACTTTAATGTAATCCTTTGGCTAAAACCCAAGCCTTGGTTAAAATAATCTGTCTACTGTCTGTCCTTAAACTCAAAATTAACTATAACTAGAAAAACATGTATTGACCATGTTGAATGATCTAAAAAATATTTATTTATGCAAACAAAATAAAAGCAGGGGTGCAGGCCAGAGGTGCAGGGGTGGTGAGAGGATCCACCAGAGACAGAATGGGGAGCAGAATAGGCAGATTGAGGAAATACACTGCTGAGGGGAGCAGCAGGCTGGTCAGGAGAGGTCTTCCATGTCATTTGGGTCACCTTGGTGGCTGGGGATCGAACTCCGTGCTGAAGTGCCTAGCCTAGCATCCTAATGTTGTGCTTTAACCTGTTGCGCCACTAGGGAGTGTTCCTGGTCTCACTTTTAGTTCATGACCAGCTCTAAGTTTTACTGAATGTGCTAGTCATTTGTCTGCTTTATTCATCTCTCGTCTTTGAAATTGCTTGTCCTATCCTTACTCTCAACTGATACCCTGGCTTTTTATTTCACTGTGAAAACTGAAACAATCAGTAGAGAATCACATATTCCCATTACCACATCCACCTCCCTACCAGCATTTGTTCCCCAATATTCTTCTTTCCGGCTTGTTATTTATAGATTAACTGTCTGTACTTTTGTATGAAGCCATTTTCTCTATTTGTGCAGTAGAGCTCACCTATTTTTACCTTAATTTTGCTAATAAACCCCCTCCTACAAAATTAGTATCTCCACTTTCTATTGGATCACTCACATCGTCATAAAAACATGTATTTTTCCCATCTTGGGGAAAAGAAATCACAAGTTAATAAACTGCTTTATTGAGATTAAATTGACATACAGTACATGAATTATAATTCAACTTTTCAGTGCACAATAGTTGTACAGTTACACATTTTAATTTTAAAATAGTTTTGTTTCTTCCACCCCCTAATAAAAAATTGTACTTATCCTCTCCATCACCATCTCTCCCTGGCCGTAAGCAACCTCTAATTTGCTTGCTGGCTCCATAAATTTTCCCATTCTGTACATTGTATATAAATGAGATCATATAATTGGTGACTGGTATCTTTCAATTAGCATAATGTCTTCAGGTTTCAGCTATGTTTTATATATTAGTTTTTCATTCTTTTTTATTTCTTTTCCTACTATATTGTATTCATTGACCAATTGATTGGTAGTTTCCAATTATGGGCTGCAATCAACATTTGTGTGTTAATTTTTGTGTGGATGTATGTTTTTGTTGGACATGTAGTTATGAGGGGAATTGCAGGGCCATACAGTAACTCAGTGTTTAACAGTTTTGAGGAGCTACCAGACCATTTTCTAAGCAGCTGCGTCATGTACAATCCTTTTGGCAGTGTGTAAGGGTTTTAGTATCTTCACTTCCTTGAATACTTTTTCGACTTTCAGCATATATCCGTCTGAGTGGATGTGAGGTGGTATCGCCTTGTGATTTTGATTTGCATATCCCTGATGGCTAATGAGAACATATTCCAGTATGTTTATTGACACCCTTGTCTGTCTTTGTACAAACATCCTGATATTTTACCTATTTTAAAATTGGGTGAATTGTGAAATTGTAATACTGAATTGTCTTATATTCTGAATAAAAGTTTCTTATAAAATACATGAACTGGAAATTATTTTCTCCCCTTCTGTGGGATGTCTTTGCACTTTCTTGATAATGTTCTGGTACAGTTTTACTTTTGATGTCAAATTTATATATTTTTTCTTTGGTTGCATGTGCATTTGGTATCACTTTAAAGAAACTTTTGCCTGACTCAGTTATAAATATTTGCTCCTATGCTCTGTTGTAAGTTATACAACTTGAGAGTGTACATTTTGGTGTATTACCCATTTTTGTCTGAATTACTTTTTATGTGTATGAAATAGGTATCCAAATATAATTCTTTTTATTTTTTGATTTAATGACTATCAATTGTATTAGCACCACTTGTTGAAAAGACTTCTTTTACATTGGATTATCTTGACATGCTTGTTGAAAATTACTTGATGATACAAGGTTTATTTTTAACTTTTTTTTTTTAATTCACACTTGAACCATCACCATATTGCCTTCTGTTCATCTGTCCCCTGTTTGCCCTTCTCCTTTCCCTCATTTGCTTTATGCTTTGGTTCTATAATTAGCTTGGTAGTTTTAAAGTTTTCTTGACCTTTTCATTTGGTTTCTGTATATCCCACGTATAAATGAGACCATTGGTGTTCACCTTTTTCCTTCAGACTACTTTCAGCTAGCATCATCTTGTCCAGTATGTTGCTTCAAATGGCATGAGCTTGTCTTGATTGCTGAGTAATAGTCTATTGTATATATCTACCACTTTTTTTTTTATCCATTTATCTATTTTGAGGCACTTAGATTTGTTTCCCTGTCTTGGCTACTGTAAATAGTGCTGTAGTAAATGTAGGAATGCAGGTTTCTTTTTGAGTTAATGCTTTTGTGTCCTTGGGAATTGCTGGATCTCATACTAGATTCATTATTTATTGTTTTTTAATAATATAATAGCTTAAATTCACTTTTAGTGGAATCTCCACACTGCTTTCCATAGTGGCTGAACCAGTTTACATTCCCACTGTGCTGTAAGAGGGTTCCTTTATCACCACATCCTCTCTAACATTTGTTGTTTCCACTCTTTATTTTAAATGTGAACCATTCTTATTGGAGTGAGGTGTTAGATTTCTGTGGTTTTGATTTGCATTTCCCTGGTAACTAGTGATGTTTAACATTTTTTCCATATACCTTTGGCCATTTACATTTCTTTGGAGAAGTGTCTTTTTAGCTTTTCAATCCATTTTTCACTGGGTGTTTTCTTTGCTTTTGTTGAGTATTATATGTTCTTTGTGGATCTTTATCAGTCCCTTGTTTGTATTATGGTATACAAACATTTTCTCCTTTTCAGTAGAATATCTCTTGTTTTGATTATTGTCTCTGCTGTAGCTTTCTAGTTTGATGTAGTTAGTCCCAGTTGTTATCCTCTTTATTTTCCTTCTAGAGAAGAATCCTCAAAGGTATTTCTGATGTCATAGGGTGTTTTGCCTATGATTTCTTCTACATATTTTATGGTATCAGGTCTTACATTGAAGTCTTTTATTTATTTTGAGTTGATTTTTGCGTATGGTCTAGGTTAGAGTCTAATATTTTTTTTTGCATGTTGCAGTCCAGTTTTCCCAGCCTCAATTCATTGAAGAGGTTTTCCTTGTTCCAGTGTGTATTCTGTGCTCCTTTGACATAGGTTAATTGGCCATAAATGTGTGGTTTTATTTCTGGGTTTTCACTGAGATGCCATTGGTTTGTGTGTGTGTGTGTGTGTGTTGTTCCAACACCATATTACTTTCATTATATTGGCTTTGTAGTATTGTTTGAAGTCTCGGAGTGTAATGCCTTCATTCTCCCCCCTTTTAGTCAGGAGAGCTTTCATTATTCCTGGTTTTTGTGGTTCTGACTGAAATTTAACAATTGTTCTATTTCTTTGAAGATTTCCACTGAGAATTTTATTGGAATTGCATTGACTGTAAATTATTTCTGGTAGATTAATTTTTCTGATCCATGAGCAGGGAGTATCTTTCCATTTCTTTGTGTCCTCTTCTGTTTCTTTTACATCATTTTGCACATTTTTTTTTTCCATCTCGATTGTAATCCCCGCGGGTTTCCCACCACCAAATCACCCGTGTGCCACCACCATAGTCCCATGCATTTCCCTCCC
>NW_004567108.1:34691454-34697392 GCF_000260355.1 Condylura cristata | reverse complement strand
CCCCTTAATACTATTTTTGCTGAGTCGCATCCATTCTGGAAAGTTGTCATCTTTGTCATTTGTCAAAATGAATTTTTAAATTTCTTCTTTCATTTCCTGATTAACCCAATGTACTTTCATTCGGATGTAGTTCACTCTCAATTTAAAGGCCAATCTCTACAAGGTTTATTTTTAAACGCTCTATTCTGTTGATATATGTCAAGCCGTCAAGCCTTATGCCAATACCACATTGCCTTGACTGCTGTAACTTTGACAAATGTTAACTTCATTTCCCTTGCACTCCATTTCTTGCATCCCATCCTTAAACAAAATTTCTGCTCCAATTGCTGCAAATTCCTTCTGAGTAGCTGAATATTTGTTTTTTACCCTCAGCAGTTTCTCCGAAAAGATACTTAACATTTTTGCCCCCAATACCGCATCAGAACACGCTTGTCCAGGTAGCCATTGATTTCCACATTGCTAAATCTGGTGGTAAATTTTCAGTTTTAACCATACTCCACTTATGGTCTTGAACAGTGGCTCATTTCGTAATTTTTAGAATACTGTCTTCACAGTGGCTTTCAGAACACTTAACATTTTTCTTCTCACTTTGCTGGTTTCTCTCCTCTCCCTACTCTTGCATCCCCAATATTGGAGTTACACTTTGTTTCTCTGTGTTCACTCGAATGATTATTTCACCCAGTCTTACTGCTTTTAAGTACCATCTAAATGCTGATGACTCCCAAATTGACATCTTCATCTCACACACCCCTGTTCTGAACTAAAAGCAACTATTATGTGGTGACTTGCCTATATCATGAATATTTAAGATTTTTAGTTTTTTATTAGAATTTATATACGTATATTCAGCTGCCTATCAGACATATCTACCTGTGTATAACAAATTATAACTTGAACATACTGGAAACTGAAATGGTCTCCCTCCTTGTAAACCTGCTCACTTTCAGTCTTTCTCATCTGTATCCTACTAATTAAGGTCAAAATCTTGATGGTATTTCATTATTTCCATTTTCTTATATCCCATTCCTTCAAATAATCCTATTGTCTCTTAAAGATTTGTCCAGATCTCACTCCTTACCTCTACAGACAATATAACTTGAGCTGCATTATAGAAGTGGTAGTTTCCTGAGTAATTCTGTCATTCTGCCTTTGCCATACTTAAGTAACCAGAATGGAACCTTTACAGAAGGTTAATATTTCAGTCTTTGCTTAAATTTACTTTTAATTTTCTTTAGTAAAACTTAAAATCCTAAAAATAGCCTATAATCTGGTTCCTAATGTCTTTTTATTTCCTCATTCTCTCATCCTCAGTATTCATATCCAACACACTGATCTTCCTCATATATACCATGCATTTCTCCTAAAGGTTCACTGTCTATTGCCTCCATGGACATGATTTTCTCTCAGATAGCTACAAAGCATTCCATAAAGTCTTTGCTCTAATACTGACTTCCTAAGCACCTTTGTAAAATTATTCCCTCAGCCTTTTTTTAACTCCTTTTTTTAATTCATAGAATTATTGCCTTCTAAGATACTCCATAAAATGCATTTTTTTTTTTTTTAAAGATTTACTTATTTGTACGTACAGAACCGGGGTACAGGCTAGAGGCTCAGGGGCGGTGAGAGGCTTCACCAGAGACAGAGTGGGGAGCAGAACAGGCAGATCGATGAAGCACACTGCTGAGGGGAGCAGCGGGTGGGTCAGGAGAGGTCTGCCACACCATATGGTCACCTCCGGGGCAGGCGGGAATTGAACTCATGCGGAAGTGGCTTTAGCTTCTCAGTGCAGTGCTTTAACCCGCTGCGCCACCAGGGAGGGCCATAAAATGCATTTTTAAAGACATGTATTGTTTATCTACTAGGTCATAAGTTCAATGAGGGGTTAGGGATGTTTATCTGTTGCTCATTAATATATGATAATTTCTGTAACTGACAAATTTTTGTTGATCAATGTACCTTTGGTGTGTGTGTGGGGGGGGGGGTATTATTTTTGTTCCTTTTTGTGCCTTTCTCTACTTGAAAACTCCATTCTTGTATATCCCTTCATTTCTCCTATTATGTACTTTCTACTCCAAGTATTTGCGTGGAAAAGTCTTGTTTCAAAGTGGTTATCTACTCTAAAAAATATTTTTATTTGTCCGGACTCTGACATAGTAAGTATGTATAATTTTTACTGCTCATAATAACAAAGAGTCTGTCTTAAGTTTAGACATAGTTCTTGTCTGCTTACTCACTGCTTAATAAATCAGTGAAGGCTACAAAAAGGTTTAGGTTTCTTTGGACAGTATCTCTTTTAGGTAAAAGAATACAGCTGTGGGCCCTCCCTGGCGTTGCAGCGGGTTAAAGCACAACACTAAGAAGCTTACGCCAGCCACTCCACTTCCGCATGAGTTCAATCCCCTCCTGCCCTGGAGGAGATCCACATGGCGAGGCAGACCTCTCCTGACCGGCACGCTGCTCCCCTCAGCAGTGTACTTTGTTGATTTGCCTGTTCTGCTCCCTGCTCTGTCTCTGGAGAATCCTCTCACCCTCTGCATCTCTGGCCTGTACTCCAGTTCTATATGAATAAGTAAATAAATCTTTAAAAAAAAAAAGGAATACAGTTGTGGTTTAGGTTTATAGAAGCAGTTGCCTTAGAGGGAAGTACTGAAATTTCAAAGAGTCTAAGAGTCGCACCAGGGAGTCTACTAAAAAATGTGAGCTAGTTAAAAATGCAAATCCCCTATCCTCTCCCTCGAGTTTCTGAATGAGCATGTGCACAGTGTAGCCCAGAGTTGCATTTTCAGTAAGCACTTGCAGTTACTGATGGAGATCTGTGAACATCCTGCTTTAGACCTTCAGAATACTTAGGAATTCTTGATTCCTAACAAGAAAAAGCAAAGAAAATTTTTCTTGCATTGGCATTTAAGACATAGTAGACAATGAACAAAGGGAGAACATTTGTTTATGTTTGAGAAAGACAGCTTGTGGACCTTCTGTGCCTTAAAATGATCTTAAATAGTTATTTAACAATGAAATATCTTCGGAATTTCCACTGCAGAGGGCTAATATTATAGAACAGTATACCCACTGTTATATTACCATGATTGAATAATGTTTATAATTGTACTAAGTCAAGATATATTATCTTAGTTTTTGTGTATTGGTCTATGTTGAGTTCTCCAAACCAAGTGTTGTGCCAGGTTTCGAGTTTCCCAAAGACCACCAAGGAGCCAATTCCGATGCAAAGCACACGAGGGTCTTTATTGCAAGCTCAAGCCTGGGCTACCAACTTGCAGTGACTCAGCAGCCAAATTTGAGAGCCCTGAGCTCAGGGAAGGCCAGGTTTTTATTACAGAAGAGGGGAGTTTCAGCCCAGCAGAGGGGAGTTTTTGCTCAGCAGTACATTGATTGGTGGACATTGAACAAAGTTATCTTGTCTTAACCTGGTTGATCTATGCATGTAAGATGTGACCTTCACTACTTGTCCAGCATACCTTAGGACTTCTGGTGTTTTCCTGATATATGCTGGTTACTTGCCTACTTGCTAATTGGCTGTTCTTATGGGATAAGCCAAATTAGAACATTTACAGTTAAACTTGGCCTTGGCGCCTTGTTGATAACCGAAACTTAGGCCTGGCTGGTTCAGAAGCATTCTGAAGCCTGTCATGGCGTCAGTTTGGTCTTTCACAAACAGAACAGGCAAAGTTAGTGAGGTAATATGTGTTGAAATAGAAAGGAATTATAACTCCTCAACTTCAGTAGAGATATTTTAAAATATGACCTATTCCTAATTTCTTAAATTTTATTGATAATGGGAGAAAGGTATATAACTTAATCTGGCAGACGGATGTTTTTGACTCTATTCCCAGATTTGCTTTCCTGCCATCCTCCTGGCTTGTCTCAATTTTTTTTTTTCCTTTGTCTCTCTCTACTCTTTTTCTCTATAGCTTAGGTTTGCTCAGGTATTACCAGTTCAGTGGCAGACAGTTTCAGGTTTTGTAAGAAGAGCTTAGTTTACATTAGTACACAAACTTGCATGTAAGTTTCTGTTCTTTTTTTCCTCCCAACTACAAATAGTTTAACTTTCCTTCTATACCTGGGTTTTGATGAGTGTACATTGAAGATCATATATATACCTCAGAAGTGTTTGGATAGATTTCTTATTTCAGATTTTCCTTGTGGTAGCATTTTTCCTAATCCTAAAGTGGAAGTTCCTTTTAGTCTTTTCAGTATTTCAACATTTATCATTATTTCATCTTGGTTCTCAAAAGTTAATCTCACTTGATTTAGATGTCGAAGTCAAGATGTCTCAGTGTTGACCTCTGTGTCAGTTTGGTGTATTCCATTGTTCCGAGTCAGCTATTGATTCTATTTTCACTCCTTTGTGCTGGTAGCATGTCATTTTTCCTCTTGCTGTTTTTAAGAGCTCTTGTTCTTAGGGTTTACCCTTTCTCTGTGATGTATCATGTTACTAATTTTTTTTTTTTAAACACTGCTTGGGTTTGGCTTTTTATATCTAATATTAGTGTCCTCATGAATTTGTGATATATTGGATTATTCCTTATAATGTTTTTTAAGACTAGCTATTTATAGGTCATCTTGTTTGAATTTTCCTGCATTGTCTCTGTTCTTTCTCTGGAACTCTTGATTATTAGACCATCATATTCTATTATCATTTTTCTTAACATCTCATGTTTTACTTTTTTGGTCTCTAAGACAGAAGAGAAACCATTTCTTGAATTAATCACTTCATCTTTGCAAAGTCTGCTATTTAACTTGTCTATTAAATTTGTAATTTCAATTGTGGGGTTTTCATTTTTAGAAATCCCAGTTTGATAATGTTAAGGTGTTTATTCAGTTCTGTTAAAAATTCTACTTGTCATTTTGAAATGTTTGGTCAAGTCTAATAGTCTCTTGTTGCTTAAGCATACTCTTAATACCTCTTTTATTAAAAAATACTTACCTTAGGGCCCTCCCTGGTGGCGCAGCGGGTTAAAGCACAGGATTGAGAAGCTGAAGCCACTTCTGCATGAGTTCTATCCCGCCTGCCCCGGAGGAGATCCACATGGCGCCAGACCTCTCCTGGCCCGCCCACTGCTCCCCTCAGCAGTGTACTTCGTCTATCTGCCTGTTCTGCTCCCCACTCTGTCTCTGGTGAAGCCTCTCGCCACCCCTGAGCCTCTGACCTGTACCCCAGTCTGTATGCACAAATATATCTTTAAAAAAATACATATTTTATATTTTGCACTTGATCATTCCAAAATCTCAGGTCTTTCTAGATTATATGTCTATGGACTTTTCCTGATGGTGGCTTGTTTCCATCTGTGTTTAAATCATGTGCCAAAGTTATCTGGAACTTTCTGAAAGTTCTTTAAGACTTGGCTTTAATGTATATTTCTCTACTTTTACCCAGTATCTGAGGTTGCTAACAATGTGAGATTCCATAAAATAATTTCAGCTTATTTTTTCTTTGTTCTAGCCCCAAGTTTGCAAGTTTGTAGATTTATGACCAGAAATTCTCAAGTGGAGATTTGTTTTTTCCCTTTTTGTCAGTCAAGTGACTGGCACATATTGCTATTGTTTGTTTTTATAAATCGTTTTTTGTTTCCTTAACCAATTAGAAAATACTTTTTAGTGAGTCTTGACTTGATAAAAAGACATCTCAGTTTGCTTAGATAAGGAGCTCTCAGATTGATTTTTACCTTGTACCAGTTGCTACATTTTGTCTTCTGCTATAAAATCCTAGTGGTTTTTGTGAATAGTCTGGGATCAAGGATCTTTCTTTTGCTTGGATTTATAATTTTCCTATTATCTGGTCCGCTAGTATATTCTGTCAGCTTAGCCATTTATTTGCAATATTGTTTAGGTAAAAACTATTGCAGCATTTTTAGGTATTATATACTAGGTGGTCTCGGTAGATGTAGTTGCTAAATAAGTCTTGAATGGGTTGTTTTTT
>NW_004567108.1:34690301-34690950 GCF_000260355.1 Condylura cristata | reverse complement strand
CAACCCGCTGCGCCACCAGGGAGGGCCAGGGTTGTTTTACTATATGTGCAGAAGTGAAAAGTTGAAAGAAGCCATCATCAGAACGGGCCTTTATTAATTACGTTAAATGATGCTATTGAAATACTAATCAAGCAGGTAGTGGCTGAAGAAAATAGAGGGTCCCAGTTAGGTAGAGATCTAGCTAATGACTGCAAATTGGAAAATTATCAGGATAATAGATATCAGATCAGTATCAGTGCTTATTAGAGAGTTACGTTTTTCCAACATTTATCATTCCTATTACATAAGCAACTATAACCTTGGTGGGTCAAATTACTACCTGTAAACTAGAGCTCATACTTAATACTTCATTTTAAAATTTGTTTATTCTTTTTTGCACAGTAATTGGATTCTCCTCTCAGATGTAATCCCTTTAGTTCTCCCACCATCACATGACCTATGAACCATCACCCTAGTCCCTGTGTTTTTGTTCTTCAGTCATCTGTTTTGACCCCTCTTTTTTTTTTTTTTTTAAAGATTTATTTATTTTGTGCATACAGAACTGGGGTACAGGCCAGAGTCTCAGGGGGTGGCGAGAGGCTTCACCAAAGACAGAGTGGGGAGCTGAACAGGCAGATCGAAGAAGTACACTGCTGAGGGGAGCAGCAGT
>NW_004567108.1:34649943-34689935 GCF_000260355.1 Condylura cristata | reverse complement strand
TTCTCAGTGCTGTGCTTTAACCCACTGCGCCACCAGGGAGGGCCTTGACCCTTCTCTTACTGAATTCCTCAGATCTATGGTCAGCTCACAAGTTTTGTCTTTCTCTTAACCTTTTATTCAGTTTCTTCTACTGATACTTGGAAACACCTGATAATTATCTTTTTCTTCTGACTTGTTTTGCTAAGCATAATCCCTTTTACCTCCATCCATGTTGCTGTGAATGGCATGAGTTTATCTTTTTTGATTGCTGATCCATTCTTCTGTTTGGGGGCAGTTAGTTTGTCTCCGTATCTTGACTGTTGTAAATAGTGCCACAATAAAAATAGGAGTGCAGATTTCCTTTTGAATTAGTATTTTTGTGTTCTTTCGGTTGACACTTAGGAGTGTAATTACTGGGTCACATGGCAGAATGTAATTATTGGGTCACATGGTAATTGCTGGTTTTATGAAGAACTTTAATGGTGCTTTTCATAAAGGCTGGACGAGTTAACATTTCCACCAGGAGTGTAAAAAGGTTCTTTTCTCCACATCTTTGGCAGCACTTGTTGTTTCTGGTCTTTTTAAATATGGGATAGCCTTTATGGTTGAAATGTGATCCTTCCCCCCACTTTATTGAGTTTTTATAAAAAATGGATGCTGAATCTTGTGAAGTGCATTTTCTGTATTTTGTTGAAATGATAGGATTTTTTTTGCCCTTTCTTTATGTGGTATAGTAAAGTATTGATTTACGTAAATTGAACTGTCACCCCAGGAATACATCTCACTTGGTGATGGTATATAATGCTTTTAATGTATTGTTGAGTTGAATTTGCTAGTATTTTGTTGAAAAGCTTTCCATGTATGTTCATCAGAGATATTGTTCTATGATTTTTTTTAGATTTACTTCACTGAATTTGGTATAGGGTAATGTTGGCCTCATAATATATACCTAGAACTATTTCCTCTTTGTCAGTTTTGTGGAAGAGTTTGAGAATAGGCATTAATTTTTATTTGAACATTTGGTAGAATTTATTTGTAAAGACATATGATCCTAGATTTAGGTGTTTTTGATTACAGCTTCAATTTCTTCTTGTGACCAGTCCATTCAAATTTTCTATTTTTTCTTAGTTCACTTGACGTAGACTCTATTTTAAAATTTATCTATTTTTGTAGACTATTGAATTTTTGGGCATATTTGTTTATGCCCACATGAGTTTTTGCATCCTTTGGTAATTGTTAATATATCCTCTTTTCCACTTGTGATGCTATTTATTATAGTATCTTTTTAGCTAAAGACTTGCTCATTTTATTTTCAAAGAACCAGCTATTGGTACCATTACCACTTTTTTGTTTCTATTTCATCCATTTCTGCTCTGATTTTTATTACTCTTCTACTAACTTTTGGTTTCATTTATTTTTCAGGTCCTTTAGATGTAAGCTTAATTTGTGTATTTGGGATTTTTTTGTTTGTTTCTTGATTTGAATCTGTAATCTTAGTACCAGACTATCTGTACTAATCTTTTGCTGCATCTCTGAGATTATTTTTCCCATCCCCTTTTTTGCTTGTTTTGCTTTGCATCCCTTAGAACAAAAATAAGGATCACCGAGTCAGTGTTCAACTGCTAAAGAATAACAGCAGGGCATATCTTCAGAGCTTGAATGAAATTATAAGGACTTGGTGCAATACAGTAGATCTTTGGTGGGGGATTATAAGGACTTGTTGATGCAATACAGTAGATCTTTGGTGGGGGTGTGTGTGTATATATACACATGTATATGTACATATTTGTGTGTGTGTGTGTGAGAGAGAGACCTGATGACTTACATTTCTTCTTAATCAGAGTCTTGTAGTCAAATTAACTATACCAACATGATTTAGCTTCAAGCATACACATAAAGTTATCAGTGTTTTTTTTTTTTTTTTTAATTTAAGACCTCAGAATATTCAAGTTTGAATTCAGGTCGTTGGGAAGTGAGTTAACTTGTACTATGCAAGTATGCTACATTTCTACTGTGATCAATCATTAGGAAGATTATTCCTTAGACTATCCTTAGTTTCATCCAATAAAATACAGAGAATACAGAAAAAGCATGCCAGCCAGTTAAATGTTCAATAATGCATGAGTCTTATTCTCGTAACACTGACATCTCAGATTTTGATAACTTACATGTTCATTTTAGTTTATCTCCAGGTATTTTTTATTTTTGCTTTCATTTCCTTACTGACTCAGTGGATGTTCAGAGACCTGTTTAATTTTCATCTTCTTTGTTTTATGATCATGTGAAAGAGTAATTCAAAAGCATATTTTTTAACTTAGAAAGAGTAGTAAGTGAGGGGAAAAGGCAAATGATAGCAAAGTGTACGAAGCAGTAAATACAAATTCCTCTTAGTTTTCTGAGTCCTTCCAGAAACTTTTTTGGGGGGCATGTACAGTTTATATAAAGGAAAGAAAAGGAAAAATTGGTCATTCTTTAGTTTGCTTTATTTCATTTAGTATTTAAAAAGGCATTCTTTCGTAGTTCTACCTCAGTCCTTATTATGGTTGTTTTATATGATAATAATTTAACCAACTGTTTTGATGAACTTGCCATTTTTTTTTTTAACCATACAGCTACTTTGAAATTCTGCTGATCTTCACTGACAAAGTGAAGGTTGTGCAGTTTATTTTCCATCTTCCTAAACCTTTTCCCTCTTACTCTTTTTAAAAGGTAGTAGTGAGTTCCTTTAAAAAGTTCTCCTATTTACTTTTCAGGGCACTGGCACTGGCATTGACATGTAGCTTTTAGTGCAAAGAATTGACATCTAAACTTGGTGTACATTCTTCACTTTGTTATCTATGTTGACTAAAAATAAATGCTTACAGCTTTTTGTTTGCTTTTTACATGTAGTGTCCAGGAGGAGATTATGTGTAGTGTTAGAGGTAGCATCCAGATTAAGCAATATAGGTGTTTGAGAAAGTGGAAATAGGAGAGTAATAGCTCTTTGCAGCACCTGACTATGGAAGGTGGGACAGGAGAGGAGCAGTTCTTAGCATTTTTTTTTTTTATTGATTATCCTCTGAATAAGTTTTAAGTTGGATCTCTATGGTAATGTATTTTTTTTCTTAATCTTCCTAGCCTCCACCAGGCAATGTGAAAATGCCTAATGTACCCAGTACACAGCCAGCTATAATGAAACCAACAGAGGAACATCCAGCTTATACACAGATTGCAAAGGTTAGTCATGTCACATGTGTAAGTTCATATTGGAAATTAGAATATATTTTCTTTCAGAGCAAAATAATTTTTTTTACAGTTGCATTTTTTTTAAAGATTTATTTGTGAATACAGAACTGGGGTACAAGTCAGAGACTCAGGGGTGGTGAGAGGCTTCACCAGAGACAGAGTGGGGAGCAGAACAGGCAGATGGACAAAGTACACTGCTGAGGGGAGCAGCGGGCGGGCCAGGAGAGGTCTGCCACGCCGAGGCCAGGCGGAATCGAACTCATGAGCAAGTGGCTTTAGCTTCTCAGTGCTGTGCTTTAACCCGCTGCGCCACCAGGGAGGGCCCTCAAGTGTCTTTTTAGCTTAATCATTTTTTACTTCATTATTAGACATTTCTGAATTCATACATCATCTTGGTATACCATTTGTATAGTGAAATATTTATTGTTTTGGTCTCATTTTTTAATTCACAATACTTTAGTAATAATGATAGAATCATACATATTTTATTGGGGGAATATGATGGCCAAGCAAGAATAGTGGAAAGAAGTAGGAGTTGGTTAAGAAAACATGAAATAATATAAAAAGATAAGGAATGCCTGGAATCACAAAAAAAGTTAAAATCATTATAACAAATAAAATTTTTGAGTCATCTCATTCTTCTACTGCATATGTTATATGAGATATTATATAATTTTATATTAGGAATCTTATCTAGCATTTAGCCCATTTCATAAGAGCCAACTTAGTTGCCTTTTTCTCTATTTGCTTTTTTCCTCTACTGTTCTCTGTTTCTGTTCTTCTAGCAGCCACCTTAATTTCATTAGCTCTATTACCTTAGGACTCTGACTACTCTTGATGAGACCATTTTTCCTGTCCTAATGTGACCAACACTACCACTGAGGATTTTTGTAACCAAAGGACCAAAATGGGACAGGTATCTCCGTAATACTTTTGAAACTAATCTTCAATGAATTCCTCTATTTTGCAAGAGTATTTGAGTTAGGGTCTGAGCATCATAGAGAAGTAGGATATAGTTTACCCATATTATTTTATACTTCTGACAGTGTTTAATTTCTTTTCTTATAGGAACATGCATTGGCACAAGCTGAACTTCTTAAGCGGCAGGAAGAACTAGAAAGAAAAGCAGCTGAGTTAGATCGTCGAGAACGAGAAATGCAAAACCTCAGTCAGCATGGTACAGCAAATTCTGAATTAAAAATAACTTTTAAACATTTTGAATTAAACCTTCACTAACTTTAGGTTGTTTGATTTGCAGATAAAACCCTGTCTGTTTATCTTCTCTAACAAGGAGATCAGATGCAGCAGATTTTTCATTTGCCATTCCCTAGATCTCTGATCTTGACTGATTTACAGTGTGGTCTTATGATTAGCAAGTGTTAGCTCATCACACAAAAAGTGAATGTGAATATTACAGTTTTGATTTATACTAAGGCTAGAAGCCTTTGATTCTTACTTGGGTCCTCTTCAAGTTTAATAAAGCTTTATGAATTCCTTATATTTGATTTTTTTTTTATTGAGAAAACCTTGGTGTACAGCATTGTATATAATTTAGAGGGAGTGGATCACATATTCAGTTGTATGTCATCACAGCACACCACACCACACCCACCACACACTGAAAGCTCTCCACTGTAGACCAATCTGCCCTTTTCCCATTTTGCTCCTTTTATTTCTCACCCCTCTTGCTTCTTAATTCTACAGTCAGAGTTCTAGGGTTTACTTTGGTCTTGTTCCTTTGTTTAATTTCTCAAACTGCATTTAACTTCTGATTTATTCAGGCCCAGTTTCAAGTTATCTGCCCTTGTCCTCATGAAAATATATCTGTCAAATCACGTTACAAAAATATGTCTGTAGTGACTCCAGGAAACTAGGGGTATTTTCAGAAATAAGTACTGAATTGATTATTTGCTCTGAAGTCTATTTAGACTTTGACTACCAAAAGTATGCCTCTGTCATCCTTTGACAATTTGATACTTTAAGGAAGTCTCTTAGAGAATGCTATTAATTTCTGGGCGAGTTGGGATAAAAGAGCTAGACAATTCATTATTAAGTCTAGAGTAACTATGGAATGACGAGGAGAGGACAACAGTATTATCTGACTTTTTCTTCTCACAGAAAATAAGTCTCAGATCTTGTGTGAATATATTTATCATGGTCCATTTTCTTGTTTGCAGCATCAATAAAAGAATAGATACTAAAGGTTTAATTGAAATCAATGTTTTTGAAATACCTGTAACTATGTCTTAGCATTGACTAATAAATTTCCATGAGAGATGTTTTAGTAAAATAATGTAGAGTGGGAAATTAAGAGTTAGACTTATAGTACTTTTTGTCTGTTATTTCATTTAATTTTCACTACAAGTCTGAAGGTTGGAATAGTTGTTGTCATTTTATGTAGAAAGTCTCCAAGAGGTTCAGTTGTTTACAACCTTTTAGCCAGTAAGTTAACAAGACACTCATGGTTTTACAGCCTTTTTTATTGTATGTTGCCTCTACAATAGTATGATATTCGCATGAGAAATGTATGAATATGAAATTTGAAAAAACTGATAAAACAGTGGAGACACATTGAAAAGCATAAGAAATAATTTGTATTCTTTTTCCTCTGAAAAATTTCCTGGTCTCTGTAAAACATGTAAGATCTAATTTTGAAAAATTGAATGATATATTATCTAAAATGAGATAATGGCCTTTTGATGCCATTTTTACCTTTTATTTTTAATATTTGATGACTTTAATTATACTTTATTTTCCAAATCCTTTTTCAGTCTCATCTCTTCACACAGACACATTTTTACTCCTTTTAGTTTGGGTTTGTTTTCCACTGAGGTCTTGATATTAATAGTTCATCATGACTCTTAGAGTTTTATGGTTTTCTTAGATATGGGTCTTTTGGGTGTTACTTTTTGTTAAGGGATTTCCAAATTTGATTCTTTGGTATTGTTCAAGTCCATAGTTCTTCATGAAGTTAACTGTAGAAAACTGGAAAGATTCAGAAGTTTGTCTTTCTGTTCCACATGGATTAGGGATTAAGTTTAAAGATTTAAGATGTTGAGGAGGAAATAGTACAGTTTTAAAAACTGTATCAACCTCCACATGAGACAGATTGTTGTGGCTTTGAAATTAGTATGTTTTCAAGACAGTCAGAGGATAGGATATTGTTTGTTTGTTTTTCTTTCAGATGTACATAAATCATTCTGCCTAAGCATACATACGTGTGTGTATGTATATAAATTTATGACACTCTGGAAAATTGTTTCTTATGTTTTCTAAAGTGATATTCTAAGCTATATATATTTTAAATGTAAAGTTTGACTTTCAGGTAGGAATGTAGAAAGAAATACAGCATTACATTTGTAAAACACTTATAAATATACAGTCACTTATGAAACCAAAAATATGAATAGCACGTACTTACCCTAATATAAGTAACTTTTTTTTTTCCCCAGGCAGAAAAAATAATTGGCCACCTCTTCCTGACAATTTTCCTGTGGGACCTTGTTTCTATCAGGATTTTTCTGTAGACATTCCTGTAGAATTTCAAAAGACCGTGAAAATTATGTACTACTTGTGGATGTGTGAGTACAGAAAAAATTGTCTTCTCAAGTTTAAATTTTGTTGTCAAAATTTGTGTTTTGGGGACTCACTTATTAAGGATAGCATAGTAAATTGGCCTTTCCTATAGCTTGTTTTGATTTTCAGAGTGAAACATATTTAGGTACTTCAGAATAGCAATATATACTGTAAGCATAGGAAAATGTTTGTATTGAGAACTGGCATTCTTATGGCGAAAGGACTTCTTTATCATGTAATTAAAATTTTGCAGCAATCCTTTTTCCTTTGAAAATGTTACTTAGACAATATTTGAAAAATTATGCTGAATATTTTTATGCAAATGTTTCTATGTTTCTAAGCATTATGACTTGTTAAATGGACATAGAATATTTTAATATAAACTAATTCTCTCATAGATTTTGGGCACAATTTATACTCATTTACAAGTGGTGATGAGTACTTATACTATTTAAAAATACATAATATAGGGTATTTTATTGAGTAGTACATTTATGACATACATTTTAGACTGTGATGCTCACATTGCTTTGAGTATAATTACAGCTCACTAAATAATAAAATATCAAGCTGTTAACAGTTTGCTGTATGTACACAGAATTTCTACTTAGTCTGTTTTGTTTTGATTTCAAACAGTAGTCCCAGCTCATTAATGTAATGTCAGTAGGAAAGGTGGCTGTCACCACTTTTCACGTGTGAATATGCTGTATTTATAGATCATTTGTATTGCATATTCTTGATGGTGAAACCTTGTGTGATTTTACTATGTGGTTAGGGAACCATTTTTTCCCTCCCTTTAAAGGTATGTGATAATTTTCCTCAGTCTCTTAACATTCTTCACATATATGAAGTTACTATGAGAAGTGATTCCTTAGGGATAGTATATTTTTAACTCTTAGTTTTTTTTTTTTTGCACAAAAACTAATGTCAATAGTACTGTATATTTTTAATATTAAAGGTTTTGAATCCTTATAGGTACATGTTAACCAATTCTTACTATTTAATCAATACATTAATTATATGCAGATCATTATATATTTATGTCTATAGATTACTATGAGTAACAAGCAACAATTAGCCTAGCAAATTAGATGTAAGTCTTTTGTGTTACTGAAAAACATTTTTTAGTGGTTGAGATGACGTAGGGAAAAATTTTAGAACTTCTTTTCTTGGAATAGCTCATGCAAGGGAATGTTTGCAACTATAGAATAGACATTATTCACCAATGCCACTACTCACCTCCGCCTTAAAACGAGAATTTTGTAAGGAATAGTAGAGATTGAATGAGACAGATGATTAATTTTGCCTGTTGGTTAACTACTTTACCAATCCTGATTATTTCAAAATAGAATGTTTTTTTTTTTCTTGAGATATATGTGTATGTGTGTTTATATACATATAAAGTTATACGTGTGTTTATATTCAGATAAAGTTATACATGTATATATATATATAAATTTTGAAGTTCTAGGAAAAACGATAACCAAGTGTATTATTTCTAATACTCTTCAGCTAGTATTTCTGTTTTAACTGTAGTCGAAAAAGGCTCCAGATTCTAGTTAGGGTGCTGGTTTGAGGAAGTAGTACTTGGAACAAAATAGGATTTAGTATCGGTTCAGTAGTTTCTGAATTTCATAGATGTTATTTATTATTTTCAAGAAGTTTCAACCTATTTCAGATTTGGGACAGTAATTATGAGTGAGAACATTTATTGAGGATTTACTTTGTGCCAAGAATAGTGCTGATCTCTTTTATATACTGTTTCATTTTAAAATTTTACCACAGTATGAAGTATGTGCACAATATTATCTAGTTTAATAGATAGGGAAACTAAAATTTAGAAAATTTCAGCAATTTGTCCAAAATTATACTGCAAGGTTGTAGTTTGATAACTTGACTTCAGAGTCTAGATTTCCATGTTTAAATGCCTAGAAAGTACCAAAATGGAATGCAGGTTACATCTTAAACCCAAATACATTGAAGCTCTGTCTTCAAAAGTACCTTCACTGAAGCTACTTATTTTATAAATGAACTGAAGCAGTAAGAAATATAACTGGAATGAATTTCAACCTCTTTGAGTGTAGACTTGCATTTTAAAAACAAAGATAGGAGATTATTTTATCAGAAATACAGTAACTATTATAAAGCTGTTTATGTTAGGCATTTAAATTGCAATGCAGAACTTATCAAGAATAATATTATACTGATAGTTGCAAATTTAGATCCACTAATACCAGACTTGAGTGCTTTAGATCTACTAAAACCAGATTTGAGTGCTTTAATAAAGCAAATTGAAATTTTATATTTAACTGCCAAATCACATAAACATAATTGCCCCCCCCTTTTTTTTTTTTGAGTGTTCTTACCTATACTTAGAATTCTTCATGTGGATTGGAGTGGGATTGAATTCAGCAACATAGAATCCTGCATATCACATTACTTTGCCTTTCCATATGGTTTATAATCTGAGTGGACTGATTGTTTTTAAGTAGGTCTCCACAGTTTACTCCTTATTGGGGTAATATAAATGACTTATTATAGTTGTTGGTTAATATAAAAATACAGAACATGTTTTTAATAGAATACATGAAATTGATGTTTTTATCTATATTTGGGAGAATTTTCATGAACTTTAAAATACACATACCCATATATTGTCTTTAAGTGGATTAGAAGATAAATCTTTGTTTTTTTCTGAAGATTGAAAATTGAGTTAAGATGTTCTCAGCAGTTAGCATATTCAGCTATTGGGCTGTTGGAAAAGTCATGACGTCTGCTTTCTGTTTTTCATCAAAAGTGTGTCATGACTTTTCCAACATCCCAGTATTTTAGTCTCTTAAATGTCATTTAATGTTCTAGAATTATTTTTTACTGAGTTTCTTGAATTCTTTTTAAGCCCTAACAGAATGTTTTATTTTGAATAAATTTATTAATAAGCTAGGTTTCAAGACAGAAATACTAATGGGAATAAAATAATTACTAAGAGTCTGTCTTGTGTAATGAAATTTTAGACCTGGAAGATCTCTTGCATTTCTATAATTGAAAATTGAAGGGCACAGACGTTGATTAGCTTCAGTATTACATCAAAATCAAGGTGTTTTCACTTCTTTTGAACTCTTCTAGAATTTGTATATTTATCTAGTTATTAGATGAGACCAAATTTATAGACATCCTATGTTTTTATCTTTCATAAATTAATTTTGATTAGTTAAAGATTAGTTTATTTTAATACATTTGAAAACCCAGTATAATTTTTTTATTTATTAGTGCAAAGTGGAAATTTGTGTGTTTTATTGTAGTGATAATTTACATTGAACATTATTTTAATTTTCCAAAGAATTTCCTATAATTCAGCTTGTAGATAATTTTAAAAAATTCTTCTAAAATAAATTTAGTGCTTTAGCATCACAGTATATTTAAAGGTTTTAGCATATAAGAGAAAGCATTTATGAATGTGCGTATCTGTTTTTATTAACTAAAAAGACAGATCTGCCAGGGCAGAAATTCCAATAGTTAACTTTTTTTTTTTAACATAAATTCAGTCCTCCACCAAAACAACTTTTATCCCCAGACACTATAAAAATGATCAATTGTATGAAGATGAATTAACAACACTTACAGATTAATTATCCAGTCACTGGAAATAGTTATTAGAATTTTTTTAGTCCATTGAGTCTAATTTTACTGCTTAAAAATGTTATGAGTTTGCACAGGGTGCATATCCAGTTTTCTCTGTGTAGTCTACTCTGGGAGTTATGTGCAGCCACAATTTAAAAATAAGGTTTTTTGAATATAGGATCTTTTCCCTTGCAAGTCCTGGTTCGTTTCCTGACAGGCACTGTTCTTCTTGGATCTTGGATCAAGTGCACATCACATGTTTCCTTCTCACAGAGGAAATCCGGAAGGTAGTACTTCTCTGGTTAATTGCCCATGAGAAGAGTTTCAGAAGTTTCTGTACAACAATGCATGCTATAATAAGATTTTTTTTTTCTGGTGTATATACTGTGTTCAAGTCAAATGTGTAATAAATAGCATTGTTTTTGAAAAATACTGAATGGAAACATGGGGTACAATGCATTTGCTCTCAGGAATTATTTTTTCTATTTACAATTTTTTTGAATGAACTCACCAATTGAATATGAATATTTGTTTTTTTCTTTTTTAATTCCACAGTCCATGCTGTAACACTGTTTCTAAATATCTTCGGATGCTTGGCTTGGTTTTGTGTTGATCCTACAAGAGGGGTTGATTTTGGATTGAGTATCCTGTGGTTCTTGCTTTTTACTCCTTGTTCATTTGTCTGTTGGTACAGACCACTTTACGGAGCTTTCAGGTAACATGTGTATACTTTAAGATATGCTCTTTAAAATTTGTGAAGTGAAGAATTCATATTTTAAGAGAAAATTGACAAATTTTCATTTTTTCCCTGTTTTTAACAACTTCAGAAAATGCATTATGTAAAATGCTTTTGTATTTATTTGGTTTTGTAAGTCAAAAAATCCCATTCTTTTCTCATTTGAGAAAAGATCAAACATAAACATGAATGAAGGAAAACTGGGAAGTCTTATGTCTTAATATTTGTAAAAATTCATATTCTACACTACTATACTAAGGAAAATTTTGCTTTTCGTTCTTCCTCAAAAAATGTCATAAATGGTAGTTAATTCTTAAATGAGCCTAGGTAAGGTAAACATACATGTGATATTTAAAGTGAATTACTTTCACCTAGAGTCTTGGTTAACTATTTTCTGTGTAAAATCAGCTTTTGGATTTGAAAAACTACTTAGGCCGTAAGAATAAGTGTAGTACTTTGCATTGTGTATTTTAATCCATAGTTGAAACATTTCCACTAAGTATATGTTATATGGGATATTAAAAGGTGTTGTTAAAAATAGGGTTTGTTAGCTTAAGTTGGGAACAGCTGGATTATATAAAAAAGTTGACCAAATTTCTTTTTAGGATTTCTTAGACTCTTTATAAGCTTAATGTGCTATGTGAGTTTGGCTATGAATACATATTTTTGTGTGTGTGGAACACAAATTGCTAAGCTATTACTTTAAGAAATAAACATTGGAAATGCTGATTTAGGTTGTCCTCTGAAGTCCATATATTTAATCATTTTATCAAATCATTTATTTAAGTAAACTTGCTTATGGATAATGAAAGAAACAGCATTAGGCAGTTAAACACGTGTTTTGCAAATGAAGTATTAGGAAATTGGAGGGTCACATATAGTTAAATATTTTCCATTTAAATATAAAATTTCTTTGATTAACTGGACTTTGCATTATCCCCTTTCCCCCATCACACTCAACTGTGGCATTTGAAACCTAGGTATGTAACTAGATGAGTCAGAAACATGGGGAAAAGATTAAGGAATTTGAGAGAAAAGGTACCATTCAGTAGAAAATAAATTGGTTAAAAATGAGTTGTAGGGAAGAAAATAGGTGAAAAGGTTGAAAGAACTTTTGTATATATTGGAATGTGGAATGTTGGTTATCAGGTAATGGGGAGGGTCTTGGCAGATGTGGGTTGGAAAAAAATAAAAACAACTTATTTACTTGTTGTATGATCTACAAAGAGAGTTCCTTCCCCTCTTTTCTTTGTTACCTAAATTAGACTCATTGTGCTTTTCCATTTTTAATTTTTTGATATCTGTCTCCTCAGCCTATATCTATTTCTGTCATATTACCAATCTATCTAATGATGCTGGTGGGTGAGAATGAGGATATTTTTAAGAGTCGACTGCCCTTTAAAATACAAGATGGTTTAAAGTGCACATGGAACCCAAAAAGGATAGGGGGAAAGGAGACAGACAGAACAGGCAGAGTAGAAGGAAATTAATGTATTTTGGTACATGAACAAAATAAATACATATGCAAAAAAAGTGACCTGAGACTAGAGTATTTCTATTTGAACCATTCTGTATTTAATGTAGCCAAAATAAACTTCTGAAGCCAGATTTCTGACACTTATTACTTAAAGTAATGTGGTTCTTTTTACTTCCTTTCTTTGCCAGATGAAATAAAAATGCTTTGTGGAACAGTTTTACTTCTGACATTATTAATCTGTAGCCCAAGTTCTTAGCTGCATCTCTTAACTCCATCTTAGCTCTTTTATAGTGTATATATAAAAATTGCTAATTATCTTGGTTTCACTGTTCAGAGCAGAACTAAGAATTAACTTTTTATGGGGTAAGTTGATTTAAAATGTATTTTAAGTCATAATATACCTTCTCAGTATGTAACTTTGGCATTTCCTTCTTCAAGATTGCCAAGTATTTCTGTGTTTTAAATCTTTTCTGAGTATCTAGTAAAGTTTGTTAAATATATAATGATGGCAGAAATCTTCCTTAAAGGATATGAAAACCTCAAACCAGGTATATTAGGCATGATTGTATTAAGTATATGGCTTTAAACAGACCTCTTCAGGTTAGTACTATACTTGAGATCAATTGTGAGGGAGGTTATTTATTGCCTTCTGATAAGAACAGGGTCAGATATATGTGGTATTTCATGTTCTGTTTCAAGATTGGAAAGTGTAACACAAGGCTCGCAACATGCTGTGTAATTATCAGAAATCAGATGACTGAAGCTTTTAGGCACATTCACATATTTCTTCTAGGAAGTTTTTATTGAGGGCCTTCCAGGTGGCTCAGTGGGTTGGGGTGCAGCACTATAGGGCTGTCCAGGGCCACTGCAGCACGAGTTCAAGCCCCAGCTGGGAAGGTGAACCACATGGCACAGCAGACTTCTCCTGCCCCACCTATTGCCCCTCTCAACAGCGTATTTTCAGTTTATCCATCTATTCAGTTCCTCACTCTGTCTTTCAGAAGTCTTCTCACCCTGATCCCTGCACCTTTGGCCTGTGCCCCTGTTGTTGTATGCGTAGATGACTTTTTTTTTTTTTTAATTATTACAAAAGTTTATTTTTACATCATTTTGCACATTTTTTTTTCCATCTCGATTGTAATCCCCGCAGGTTTCCCATCACCAAATGATGACTTTAAAAAAAAAAAGTAAGCTTTTTACTTTTTAATCACACCCTGTAATTAAACTGAGTTCTTTAAAAAAAATTTTTACCTCCATTGGCTAATGATACATTTGCCTCTTTAAGTATAACATTACTTAAATACCTATTGTGAATTTTAATTTCTCTATAGATTTTTCTAGAAGCAAAGAAGCATAAGCAGTAAGAAAAACATACCATTTGTTTATTTTAGAATAAACCCAATCATTGCAAACATGCAAGTTAGAAGGGGACATTATGTATTATCAGGTTTTTTTTTAAATGCCCAGTAAATTTTTTTTTTCTTACAGATAGGTGCTAATTCCAATTTTCAGGAGTAACTGTTACTTTGTGGAGGAGTACTTAAAATAACTAGAGGGCAAGTTTATATTTCTAGAATAAAAGTTACATGTATAGCTTATTTCCTTTTCTGCCCTCCTGTTGACTCAGTCTAAGAGTAAATTTAATGCCTCAACTTCTTTTTTTAAAATGTTAACAGTTAACCTTGTTGTAAGAATTTGTTATAAGTTGTCTAATATAATGAATCTATTTTTTAAAAAAATATTTACTCATGCTTACAGAACTGGGGTACAGGCCAGAGGTGTGGTGGGTGAGAGGATTCACCAGAGACAGAGCAGGGAACAGAATGGGCAGATTGACAAAGTACACTGCTGAGGGTCACAGCAGGCTGGTCAGTAGAGGTCTGCCACACCATGTTGGTCACCTCTCTAGCTGGGGATTTAACTCATGCTACAGTGGCTTTGGAGAGCTTGTTAATGTAGTGCTTTAACCCGTTGTGCCACAGGAGAGCCCTATTTTTTATATTAACTCTAAATAATTGTTTTAATTGAATTGTGAAGTACCTTCAGATTGAGGTAAAACAGTTTATAATAGTCTTAGAATTTGTTGAGAAATTTTAATCTAAATTTAAGTGATTATATTCAATAATTGCATAATAAATCATTGTAATAATTACATGTGATAAAGGTAGGCTCTAAGAATAATTTTTTAGTTTGTTATGCATCTGAAGTTTGTTTTCCATTGTTGCCTGGCTTTTATATTGGTATTTCATTAACACATTTATGATTGTGTTCATTTGATTCTTTTAAGAAGGTGTTAATATAAATTAATGATTGCATAGCAGTTGTAAAACAAAGACATACCTTAAGGTTAACTTAATCATTCATTGAATATTGACAATATTCTAGATGGTCAGTAAATGGTAGCTAGAATTAATGTTTTGCCTTTTTATTTCTGTGTGTTTTGTCCACTGGTGCCACAGTCTGAGCTAGAGGAAACCATAGTAAATACTAAGGTGTTGATCCTTTGTATTGCCAGACAAGAAAACTTTTGAACAAGATAGTCCTATAATCTCATTTTTAAAACAGGTTTTTGTATGGATATGTTTTGTTAATAATAAATTGGGTTATTGGAACAGTCATGTGTTTTTTCTGTTTTTAATTTGTATTACATATTCATTTATACTACATATTACATAAAACTAGTTATGTACTTTTTTCCTTGGGATAAAATTAGTTACAACTGTGTAGGTTCGAGGATTACATTTTCTTATTACACTGGATAACAAATGTTCGTTTACAATCTACCACCAACCAGTGCAGTTGTCTCTAACCATCCCTTCCCGCCTTTCTCCTCTAGTAACCACCGTTCTGTTGTTAAGACTGGTGGTTTTGTTTTCCTTATATTCCACAAATGAGTGAAATCATAGTGGTTTGTCTTTCTCTTTCTGACTTATTGCACTTAACATAGTCCCTTTACAATCTGCCCATATTTTTGAAAATGGTGAGATTTTATCTTCTAGATGATAGTATTCCATTCAAGTATGTATCACATCTAATTAATACACTCATCTGTCATTGGGCACTTAAGTTGTTTCCAACTTCCTGTTGTAAAGAGTGCTACAATGATAAGTGCATACAGTCTCTTCAAGTTGGTGTTTTGAAATTTTTCGGCATAATTAAAAAAAATGCCTTTCTTGCATCATTTCTCAGATTCTACTAAAGTAGAAGATGCACTGCCAAAATGAGAAAGTAAACAAGACAAACATGAGATTCAGAAAATAAGGTCTCTGACAGAAGAGAGGAAGGACCAGTTTATTCCCACGATAATTTTGAAAAGAGGTATAAGATGACTAGTTTGGTGGTTATCCCAGTGCTTACTCAGTTCAGAGTTGAGCAGGTCAGAAGACTAAGAGAAACAGCTTCAGGAAGCTATACATGTTATTACTTTTAATAACTTTAAATGTGTTAAGAACAGATTTACACAAATTAGAGATTAGTAAAAATAGATAAGTGCATATAAAAAATGGTAAGTTATTCAGGGAAGTCTGAAATGACTGTAGAATAATTAGAAACCTTATTGTAGTATACTACATGTCTAACCTTTGAATATTGACATAACCATAAGTGAACAGTATTACTATTCTAACCAAAATTACAACTACATTTGAAAGGTGAGGAAACAAAAACTGTTTGTGTGTAAGGTGGAATGAAAGTAAGGAAGAATTTAAAGGAAAACTAATCCTTAGATATAGAATAGTAACATTAGTTGTAAGAAGTAGTGGTATAAATATTCTGTTATGAAGTGCCCAATTAAGAGTTAAAAATAGTTAATCTAGGGAATGGCAAGAGATGATGGGAGAGTTGTGGGTATGTTGGATTTCAAAATAGGTATGTAGAAGAGCTATTTGACTCTTTTGCACATAAAATTTTATATTATAAAAATACAACTTTTGAAAAATATTAGCTGTTAAGTGAAGTGGAAGTTCTTTGAGCAGTATCTGACTATCCTTCATAAACTAGGAAACTATAGCCAGGCCATTTCATTGATGTGCAACTGATGTCAATTTTGGGATGGTTTATTTTTCTTGGAAAAAAATTTTCAGTGATATTTCCTACCTTCCTACACAGAATTAATTCAGCTGCTGGTGCTCTCAGAATTTGTACATTGTCCTGATATTCATAATGTGAAGGTTCAATGTGAATGAATACGAATCTCCTGCTTTTAGTATGATTGTGCTTAGTTGACACTGGTGTCCTGGTTTTAGAATTCTTTTTGTTTAATATCTTCAGAAAGTGCCTTGGCTTCTGCCTTGATTATAGAATGCCATCTTCCCTGTAGGAATGCATGGCAAAAATTTGGGGATCAATTGGATTTTCAATTAGTCTTCCTTTTGTTACCCTACATGTTGATTTGAAGAGGCATCATGTGTTTGTTTCTTCTATTGTGTGTTTCTTTTCAATTTTAAGCTTCCTTATGGTTCAAGCCATTAGCATGTTTTTCAGCTGTTCGCCAAATAAAAGCAAGCTCTAAGTTTAGTTTTTGAAACAGTTGGCAACAAGAAACTCAATATTTATTGCACATGAGAAAAGATAATACAAAGAAAGAATTTTTTTTTTTAAGTCACATTCTGAGATGGATAAGTTTATTTAAATCAGTATAAATAGGGGGTCATTGCCTTTTAGTGCATAAAGGTAATTTGATATTAGTAATGAAGTAAAATTTTCAGCTTACTTAATAAGTTGTTTTGGTCCATAATCCAGGGCCATATATTTTTTGCTGCTTATCCTTTTATTGCAAATAAGTAGTAATACAAATCTATTAAATTAAACTTAATTTAAATTAAATTAAGATAGTTTTGAATTAAAAAACATGTAAACAAAGTTGGGGGAGTAAGGTATTTCAAAGTACATAATTAAATACTTCAGTTATTTGTAATGTAAGTAGTACTACAAAGTATTAATTAATACTGAACTTTTGACAGAAAGCATGAGAAATAGCTTTCGATAAAATGTGTTACAGATGTTTCAGAACTCCAGTTGTAGTATGGCTCAGTATTAGGTCTCTAGAGAAGTGTGTTATAGAGGTGTATTTGTAGAAAGCATTATTTCCTTAGTTTTCTGTTTATAAGAGCTTAGCCTTGTGTATTATGTAGAAGACAGTTTAATTGCAACTTAGGATCTAAACAGTGTTGACTTTTATTTTCCTTTATTTAGTTTTGTTCAGTGCTTAACTGACTTCAGCTATTCATGGTTCCTAAATTGAATGACAATTCACTTACAAGATTTTACTTATCTCTCAAGAAAATCTTTGACTAATAAAGTAAAAGTGTTAGTAAATTGCAGCTCTAATTCTCTTACTAGCTAGGGTAATGGAGTACTTTATTATATCTTTCCCAATTCTTTAATAGGGAGTATTTTAAAGAACCTAAGTTATTACAAATAAAAATTTATAGTCTCTTAAGAAATACTACATTGAGCATTGTGGTTAATTTAGTTTAGATATAGTATCCTATTGATTGATAATTAGCTGTCTTGAACAAGCTAGTGTTGAAATTCTGTCCTAGAGTTATCTTCATCATGGTTCACAACACTAGCTTTACAGCTACACAGATATGCCTTGACATTTCTGTTACCAGCTATGTATCTGGATCACTTAACTGCTCTAAATATGTATATTAGTCAGTAAATTAGCATCATTATTAGTGCTAACCTTGTGGGGTTATTGTAAGGACAAAATAAGGACAAAATGGATAATACTTTTGTCTATCATGGTCCCTGGCATATAGTGCTCAACAAATGTTAACTATGGAGGATCCAAAGCTTTAATCAAGGTGGTGGTCTGGTTTTAAAACTGTCCAAGTTCTGGGGCCCTCCCTGGTGGCGCAGCAGGTTAAAGCACAGCACTAAGAATCTAAAGCCATTTCAGCATGAGTTGGATCCCCGCCCCGGAGGTGACCCACATGGCGTGGCAGACCTCTCCTGAACCGCCTGCTGCTCCCCTCAGCAGTGTAATTCATCAGTCAGCCTGTTCTGTTCCCCCTCTGTCTCTGGTGAATCCTCTCACCTCCCCTGCACCTCTCGTCTGTTCCCCAGTTCTGTATGAATAAATAAATCTTTAACAAAAAAAACTGTCCAGGTTTTAAATTTTGTTACATGGAATTTTTCATCTTGCCCCTCTGCTTTAGCAAAACAAACATATATATATATATATATATATATATATTAGTGAAAATAAAAAATTCAGGGTCTCTAACCCAGTCCTGTGTTTGTTTAGACTAGTAAGTAGTTAATATTTTTACATCAGACTCCATTATCTAAAATTTAAAGTTGCTACGTCAATTTAATGCAGTGCTCTTCAAGAAGCCAATGATAATCTTTCAGGAAGTAGAACAATTACAAAATTTGTATGAAACTACATAAGACATTGAATAGTCAAAGTAATCTTTTTAAAGATTTATTTATGCATATAGAATGGGGTACAGGCTAGAGGTGTACGGGTGGTGAGAGGCTTCACCAGAGACAGAGTGGGGAGTAGAACAGGGCGACTGACAAGTACACTGCTGAGGGGAGCAGAGGGTGGGTCAGGATACCCATGTGGGTCACCTCCTGAGTAGGGATCAAATTCATGCTGAAGTGGCTTTAGCTTTTTAGTGCTGTGCTTTAACCCGCTGCGCTACCAGGGTGGGCCCTAGTCAAAGAAATCTTGAGAACAAAAAAGAAGGAAAAAATGGGAGGTGTCATGCTCTCTGACTTCAAATGATCTACAAAATGACAGTAACTAAAGTATAGTATTGGAACAAAAACAGACATTCAGAACAGTGTAATGGAATTGAGAACTCAGAAATATACATACAAAGAAACCAAGAACACACTATTGTAAAAGGAAAAACCTCTTCAATAAATGATATTAAGAAACCTGTTTAGCCATAGCAGAAAAAGAAATGAAGCCAGATAATTATTTCAATACAAAATTATTAGGGGAAAAATGGAAATTGTTTAGATTATCTTGCAACCCAAAATAACTAAGACAAGGAAAACCACTTGTGTTGTTAAATTACTTTTTTATTATTTATTTTTATTAAATTTCATGTACTACTTAGTTCTTGTAGTACTACTTGGTTCTTGTAGTAGTAATAAAATTACCAGCCATGTCCCAGAAAATTTCAGGATCTTTGCTACTTCTAAAGCAGAACATTTCTGTGAGCAAAACTGTTTTTGTCTGATACTATACTAGAATAACAGAGGTACCAGCAGGTATCATTTAGTGATCAGTTATTGTGTGCTCGTACATTTATTAGTTCATTCATAAAAGTAAATTCCATTGTTATTATTCAGATACAAATCTCAGGTTTAGATATTGTTGGAAATAACAGTTGTATGTGAGAGAATCTGAAATCAAATCCAAATCTGTTTTTAAAGGTTGATGCTCTTAACTAGTATGCTGAGTTATCAAGGGATAAATGGTTTAGTATTTTAATTTGTGCCTCCTTATCATGTTTAACTAAAATTTGTTACCTCTTTGAAATTATGAAATAAGGTCTTTCCTGCTTGCCCAGATTACAGTGATTTTTATCTCTAATATTGGTATCTAATGTGAAATTAACTTTGTAATAAACTGTTTTGAGCTTTATTATAATTTAGGGGAGAACTTTTTAAAATTTAAGGTGTGTTGTAAATTTGGCAGTATATTTTGTTTGAATACAGTAAGCTAGAAATAATTTATTTTAGATTTATATTTTCAATTTTAACCTTTCAATCCTGGAAGGAAGAGGATGGCAAATAGTAAGGAGCTTTCACTGTTCTTAAATTTTGTTCTGGTGAGGAAATAGATCACTTAAGTGAATTATCATGAATAAGTGTTTACTCTACCATAAAGTTTCCCCTATATTTTTACTCATTCTTCTTTGGCTTTGGATGACTATGTATAAGCTAGGTTATTTAAATTGCTTGCTTCTTGATCTCTTTAAATGCATCAAACCTACCACCTTTGGTTCTAGATGCCAGCAGTAATCTTTCTATATACCTGATATTTTTTCTCCTGGACCTTTTCTGATTCTGACTTAGGTATAGTCCCCCACCAAGGAGACTCTCCCCTCCCCAAAGCTCCTCAGCATTTCCTGGCTTTTCCCACAAGTATCTCAAATGAATTTAGTTCATTGACAACTGTACTGTCACAGTTTTTAAATTTATGCTATTTGGTAACTGGGAAATTATATTTAATATGCTTTTTAGCATTGTGAATAACTAGGTTTTTACATACAAATTCTTAATAAATCTTAGGTTTTTGGCAAGAAATATAACCCCATCTGATAAAATTATTTTCATAGAAGAGTGAAATTTACTTAATATTTTGATGTAGAGAACCACATTTTCTGTGACAATACAGTTAATAAGTTTATCTTTTTGAAAACTGAATTTTGCTGACTTTTTGTTTGTAATAATTTGGGCAGATTAGTTACTGTGAGATTTGTGTATGCTCCTGGAGATAAGAATCCAGATAATTAAGTAACTGCTAATATGTGGAATTTATATTTTGGAGAACTTTGAAGTATTTTAAAATAATACTGTATATTACCAGGGCAAGTATACCATAAAATGAATTTTACAATCTTTTTGTTCAGAGCGGAAAAGTTGGTTAATCAAACAAGGTAAAACAAATCTATTACGAAATATATTTAGCCTGTTTCAGAGAGTAAAAGACAAAATGGGGCTTTGAAGTTTCCTTTGATCAATTTAGTAGTATGCTAAGTATATATGTACTAACTAAAGTGCTATATATGTACTAACTGTATAAAACAGTGAACCAATTTTAACATTCTTCCATTTGTATTTGATAGCAACATTTTATGATTATTTTCTTTTTCTGTATTAAAACATTTTCTGTGCATTATAATAAGTTTCTTAGCTCAAGATTATTACTAGGCAGTTTCAACTTCTATTATAAATCTAAGTTTGGAATTAAATCCACATTAGGAAATAAAAATAGCTTTTATGAGGCATAATAAGTCTATGAATGAAATTTTTTTCAGGGTATATATTTCAAATATAATTATCAACATTTTTATAATGTTTTCTTGGTACACAAAAAAATAAAGTTCAGCAAGAATTAAAAAACATTTGTTAGTCTTTATTCTTTACCAAAACAGTAGGAAAATAGGAATATATTTTAGAAATACCTGCTTCAAAACAGCAATAAAACACTTTGGCTTTTGTTTTTCTCTTATGTTATGAGATTTAATAAGTTGAAATGTGACAGGCTTTGAAAAATGTTTTGTGGTTCAGTAGTCACTGCTAAATAGAAAATGCAGTAAATTTAGGATAATTAAAAATGTTAACAACATTTTTAATAAATTATGTTAAAAGACATTATGTGATGATCAAGGAATTCAAAGTAGATCATTAATTAGTTCAATTCACTATATTCCAAACTGAAATAGAAGGCCAACATATTTTATTTGGGGTGTAGTGAAAGCATTTGACAAAATTTAAAACTCACTTCCATGATAAAAACATAAGAAATTAATGGAAGCAATTTTCCTCAACTTGATAAAGGAGATCTTTGAAAAAATTTTAGTTAACTACTTAACACTTTATGGTCAAAGGAAAGCTTTCTGCTTAGGATCAAGTATAAGATACTTTCTTACTGCTTCTATTAGAGTAGAGGCTTTTTCTAGTACTGATAGGCAAGAAAAGAAAGAGAACTCTTAGTCACCAACTATGTGATCATCTACACAGAAAATATAAACAAAGATACCTTGTTAAAGGATTGGAAGATTTATTATTATGATAAATCTCAAAATGGATCTATAGGTGCAATGCAGTCTCAATCAAAATCCTGGGAAACATTTGTGGAAATTACAAGGAGTTCTAATTAGTACATAGAAATGTAAAGCATTTACAGTTTTGAAAAAAGCTGACTTTTTTTTTGAAGACTAACATTACCTAATTTGAAGACTTACTAGAAATTTTGTAATATATGTGGCATCATCATAAAGATAGACAACTTGAACAATGGGAGATAATAAAGTGTTCAGAAATAAACTCACTGATAAATAATTACTCACTTTTGGGGAAAAAAAAGTAATGCAGTAAGTACAGAAAAGCCAGCGTTTCAAGAAATGATACTGGCGTAATTGGATATTTTATGGGAAAAGGAAAAAACCTTAATCCATACATCATACTTTAAAAATTAACTCAAGAAGGAAAACAGACTTAAATGTAAAGTTGGAAGAGAAAGGCAAGAAAATATTTGTGTCCCTACCTTTCACAAAGGTTTATTATTTAAAAGACACACTTAAAAGAATTATCTAGTAAGGTAATTTTATACCTAGAATACACAAAAACTCAAAATTCAGAAATTGGGGAGAAAACCCTTAAATCCTTAAATGATTTTAACATTTTACTAAGGAAAATAGATAACAAAAAGCATATGAAAATATGCTCAGCTCTATTCGTAGGAAAATGCAGATTAAAACAAAATGAGATGCTACTGTATAAGTTGTTAAAATGGCTAAAATTTACAATATTGACCTTAGTGAGACATGGAGGAACTCAAATACCTATATACTGCTACTGGAAATATAAAATGTAATAGTTCTTTGGAAAACAGTTTTGCAGTTTCTTGAAAAGCTGAACGTATACCTACAGTGTGGTCTAGCCATTCCACTTCTGGATAAGTAAATCCAAGAGGAAAGGAAATTTGTGTTCATATGAAGAAATTAACATATAAATGTTGATAGCAGCTTTGTCAATTAAATGTCAATTTTTTTTTGTAATTTAGCTATACAATGCATTACTTTTTAGCAATGAAAAGGAATGGACATTTGATGAATGCTGAGTGAAGAAAAGTGACAAGAAAGAGTATATACAGTATAATCCCATTTATATAAAATTCTAAACTATGAAAACAAAAGTGATAAAATTAGTGGCAGGGTGGAAAGGGAAGGATTATCCAGATGCATCAGGAAACTTTTGAGATATGTTCACTATCTTAATTGGAAAAAGTTCATATATATATTACAGAGCAGAGCAAACCAAAAAATGAAATTATATATTTTTGTTGTACACTAATTCAGTGAAACTTTCATTTTTTAAAAAAAGGAATGCCTTTTTTTCTTTTTAAATAAAGGAAGGATTCACATATATTATTACTTAAAATATATTTTTTAATGCTCTGATTTTCTCTGGTACTTAAAATTTTTATTTTAAATATTTTAATTTTTAGTGTTTGTGAATCAGCCTGCATATGAATGTAAAGGCATTGCAAAAAATGACACACTCATTTTTCACTCACTGTGGTTCTTCCTGCCTCCCCCCTTTAGGAGTGACAGTTCGTTCAGATTCTTTGTATTCTTTTTCGTCTATATTTGTCAGTTTGCTGTACATGTACTCCAGGCTGCAGGATTTCATAACTGGGGTAACTGGTAAGTCACTTAATTACTCTAGCTTAAATCTCATGTAGTATATTTATATAATTTTGACTTCTTAAAATAGTTAACATATAAGAGCCAGCTTGGCAAAAGTAAATAAATAAAAGTAAAATTAATAAAATGCAATTAAACATTTCCTAAGGCTAATATTTGGACAAGTCATTTCATTTGCAAATCATATTCCCATTAAAAAAAACACACACATAACTAGCTTAAATAAAATGTGTATAGAAGGGCCAAGGATTTTGGAAGGGGGAGAGAAGAACCTCTAGGATTTTAAGGAAAAGGTACACAGGCACATGGTCATATGGTTTTAAAAGGTAGAACCACACTACATGTACATGTATATCCATAAACAGTGTATTCATTCTTACTTAGCATGACAAGAATGCTCATTGAATGGGGGATCCTTTGAAACAGACTGTCTAGACTCACACCAATAAGTGATAGAAGATTTATTTTTGCTTCATATGCTCTGGGTCAAAATAACTTTGAGTGGAAGAGTACATATCTCTAGTTGAGCTGTCTACAGCTGAATTCTTAGGTTCTGAAAGCATGTAGGCAACTTTGCTGTGTGGTGTGCTTCTGAAAATGAGCAGATAACTGAAGATTGTCAAACACTTAAATTTGGTCTGCTATTATTGGATTAATGACTGTCAGACAGCAGTAGCTTTATGGATCTTCTAGTGAGCATACACACTCACACAGTATTTACATAGGTATTTTAAATCTTTTCAAGGAAAAAGTTTAATTACTGTGAATAGTGCACATTTGAAGGAAAGGAAATATTTAATTTAAAAAATACTCTGCTTATATTAACAGCACACTTTTTAAATTATGAAATTGAAGTAATTTCTTTCGCTTTTAAGTTCAAATTTATAAAAAAAAAAAAGTTAAAGTGAGCACAACAGCATGTAGTGACTAAAGCCTACACAAAAAAGTGTTAGTGATGGAGTATACAGTATGACTTGTTTTTAGACGTGATGCAATTCATAGTTAAGAAAAATCAAACTTTATTTTGAGATAATTGTAGACCCAGCTGCAGTTACAAAAAATAAGAGACTACCTGTTTCTTACCAAGTTTCCCCCAGTGATACATCTTGTAAAACTGTAGTAATTCTCATCAGTATTTGATGTTGATACTATTTATTTTAGCCTTTCTGACTGATGTGCAATGATACCTCATAATGGTTTTGCATATCCCTAGTGACTCATGTTAGTTATCTTTTCATATACTTATTTGCCATCTTTATATCCTCTTGGTGAAATGCTGTTTCATCTTTTGTACATTGTCTGAATTGTTAATGTTTTAAATCTGGTGGTACACACTTAAGACTCTAAAGTTTCATGTTTGGGCTTGCCTTTTTCTCTTATATTGTTGTAGTCCCCATAGTTCTCTTACCGCCATATCGCCTGGAAGCCATCACCACAATAAATATGTTCTTCCTTCCCTGCTTTGACCCTTTCCCCACACCCCTCCTTTGTTGTATGCCTCAGGTCTATGGTCAGCTTGCTAATTTTAACTTTTTCTTGACCGTTTGTTTGGTTTCTCTACATTTCATTGACAAGCTAGTCCATCTGATATTTTTTCCTTAGGGCTTTTTTTGGCTAGCATAATCCCCTCCATCTCCATCCACGGTGCAGCACATGTCATGCATTTGTCTTTTTTGGATCACTGAGTAATATTCCCTTATGTAAACATACATCTTTTTGATCCATTTGTCCATTTTTTGGCATTTGGGTTGTTTCCATATTCTGGCTGTTGTGAATAGTGCTGCAATAAACAGGAGTATAGGTTTCCTTTCAAATTATTTTTTTTTGTTCCTTGAGTTGATAACCAGGAATAGAATTGCTGACCCATGACTGAATTTGAATTTGATTATGTCATTTTATTATCTAAGTAACCTTAGGTAATTTACAGAGTCTGCTTCTTATCTGTAAAGTAAGGATTATAAATAGTATCTATTTCATGGGATTTTTGTGAAAATTAAATGAATTAATACACAAAGAATTTGAACATTAGGCCTCCCTTGTGGCACAGGGGTTAAAGACATAGCACTATCAAGCTATCCCGAGCCACTGCAACATGATTATGTTCAATCCATGGCCAGGGAGCTAACCCACATGGCATGGCAGGACTGTACTGTCTCGCCCACTGCTCCCCTCAACAATATATTTCAGTAGATCCACCTGTTCTGCTCCCTACTCTATCTCTGGTGAATACTCTCACCCCTCACACCTCTGTCCTACACCCCTGTTCTTGTATGCATAAATATAAATCTTTTTAAAAATAAAAAATAAGAATTTGAATACTGAATACTGCTGAATATGTATTGTGTTATTTTTTCTAAAGTATTTGTTTACTTTTCTTGCCTTATTATACTTTTTATTACTTCATAGTGGTTGGATTTCATCCCTCACTGGCCTGAACCAAAGTATTCCTGTTGGAATCATGATGATAATCATAGCAGCACTTTTCACAGCATCAGCAGTCATCTCACTAGTTATGTTTAAAAAGGTAAGTGAAATTTTGTCTGTAACTATAATGAACTTGATTTTTAGTTTTCCTTTTTCAATTGTTCTTTATTCAGTGTAACCTCATGATACTTTTTTGTTCTGTAGGTTTTAGAAAATTGCATTGTATTTTAAATTATTATAAGAGGAGTATCCCCCCCATCCCCAAATCCTGTTAACTGGTCTTCTATTCTGATTATTTCTTTTTTGAATATGAAAGAATATTAATCTGATTTTTAAAAAATTATTTAATGAAGTGCCATCTGTTTACATCCTTGTTAATGATTTAAAAAAAAATGATTTATTTATTCATACAGAACTGGGATACAAGCCAGAGTTGCAGGGGTGGTGAGAGGCTTCACCAGAGAGTGGGGAGCAGAACAGGCAGATCTACAAAGTACACTGCTGAGGGGATTAGCGGGCGGGTCAGGAGAGGTCTGCTGCGCCATGTGGGTCACCTCAAGGGTGGGGATTGAACTAAGGTGAAGTGGCTTTAGTTTCTTAGTGCTGTGCTTTAACCCACTGTACCACCAGGGAGGGCCACATCCTGTTAATGTTTTAATAGATAGTGTGGAATTTCTCCCCTCTGCTTTTGGTCACTGTAATTCCCACCATGAATGCACCGTAGTCCTCCATCATAGTCTGTTATGCTCCCCCTTCTCTGTTTTTACCCTTATTTCTTTATCCGCTGTCTCAAGTTTGTGGTCAGCTTTCAAGGGTTTTTTTTTTTGAAGATTCATTTATTTATTCATACAGAACTGGGGTACAAGACTGAGGTGCAGGGGTGGTGAGAGACTTTATCACAGAAAGAGTGGGGAACAGAACAGGTAATGAAGTACACTGCTGAGGGGAGCAGTGGGCAGGTCAGGAGAGATCTGCCATGCCATGTGGGTCACCTTCGGGGCTGGGGATTCAACTGGCCTGCAGCAGCTGCAGCTAACTTGCAGTGCTGTGTCCTAACACACTGTGCCACCAGGGTGGGCCCTCAAGGGTTTAAAGTTTGTCTGTGACACTTCATTTGGTTTCTCTATATTCCACATATAATTGATACTGTCCAGTATTTATCTTTCTCTTTCTGGATTATTTTGCTTAGATCTCGTCCAACTTCTTCCATGTTGCCACAAATATCATGTGTTTATCTTTTTGATTGCTGAGTAGTATCCTATTACTACTGAGGTGTACTACATCTGCCTGATCGACTTGTCTGTTTTGGGACAATTAGATGATACAGAGAAGTAAAACTATTGTGTGATATATGCATTTTATTTGTATTTACATTTTAACATGCCGAATTGATTAAGCATATAAAGTTGGGGCTGGTTATACTTTGTTAAGTAAGTGCCTGTATAAGTCATTGTTCTATCAGAGAAATAGAAGAAGAGATTTATTGAAAGGAATTGACTTATTTGGTTGTGGGAACTGGCTAGTTTAGCCTGAAATTCATCCAGCAGGCCATCAGGAATGGTTGCAAAGAGACCAGAAATGGGATTTCTTCTTCAAAGAATGTCAGTTCTGTTCCCCATCTCTTTCAACTGATTGGATCATTGGATCAGGCCTACCCAGATCATTTAGGATATTTCTCTGTGGTCAGCTGTTTGTAGATTCTAGTCATATTTACAAAATACTTCACAGCAAGTACCTAGATTAGTGTTTTAATAAATGGGGACTCTTAACATAGTCATGTTGGCAACATTAACCTGATAGTTTAAATGTCATTCATTTGAGAATACTTTAATTTCAGATGTATCACTGAAGATGCTTTATGGTTTACTATAAATGTAACAAACTTAGAGCATAGTAGGTTTCAGTGGTATATTGCAGGTTCCACTAATTTGTAAAACTGTTTATTAGCATGTGTCATGTGCTAGGCACTGCTCTGTGTGTGGTCCAAGACCTCTTTTTTTTTTGGTATGGAAGAGAAACAAGTGCGTAATGCCATAATCCCATGATTCAATGGCTACTTATATAAAGGCAAGTTTTGGAGATCTTTTTAAGTATTGTGTTAAAGTATTTCCTCACTGAGTGATCTTGTTGAATAGGATTTATCTAAGTCAAGTTGATAGCTAGATAGCAGGGATACCACACTCATTTTAGTTGCAGCAAATTCAGGAAATAAAAAGTAGCTCAGAAAGGGTAGATGAAAATTGGTACATGTCTTGGGCAGGAAGAAATGTGGGGTGTTTGGGGGCTTGGGACAATGAAACTGAACATGTAAATATGATTATATTCTGCAGGCTCCTGTAAACTAGAAAATCTGTCAAGAGTTTGCATCATCTCCAAAGAGTAGTGCTCAAAAGCTTTTTAGGACAGTAACAAAAATGCTTTGATTTGAGTAGTGCAGAAAGACTATTCTGGAATAAATTTGGGATTTTAAGGGCAGAGACATTATACTTAGAAAAACTAAGAGTGGAAGACAAATTAAGAAGCTCATTAGTAATGATGGTAGACTGTATAAGGAAGTGTTAGTGCAAAGTAACCATGGAGGGGGGAGAGGGGAGTGAGAGTGCAACCACTGATTAGAACAAGTCTGGAAGTGAGGGACTAGGCAAGACTCAAGGATGACACCCATGCTCTCAGATGGTTGGCACTCAGGAAGAGTAGATTTGTTTTCAACAAATGTTTTGAACTTTCAGTGTGGAGAGTTTAAAATGTTGGTGGAACATTGAAGTGCACACACTTGGTAGGGCTTGGGATACATAAGTTGGCAATGAAGGAAAGAGCATTAGACTATATTTCTTGACTTGGGAGGTATCAATTTCTTGATATATAGAAGTAGGGGTGAAGAGACAAGACCTAGTATAGACTACTCTCCATATTTAAGAGTTTGCGGAGGGAAGATTGTAGAAAGATTTTTCACAGAAGTGAGTGGTTGGTAGGGGAGAGGGATATGTGGTACAGATGATAGTCTGAGAGTGGTGGAAGTGTTTATTCTACAGCTACTATAGTGCCATGTATAGCACTTCTAATTCTCAGAAGCACACGATATTCAAGAGCTAACCAATGAAAGGAAAAGTTTGAGAGTTGTATTCCTGGAAGATCAGTCATTCAAAAGAAGTATGAGCACTTCCAAAATAAAATTGAAGTATTGTTACTATTTTTGATTGACTTTTTTTCTTAAACACCTTACAGAGAAATTGCCAGTTACCTCCTTTTACGTGTTCACTGACTGTTGGTGATATACAAGTACCCAAACCTCACTGAATCTCATATTTAGCTGTGACATAAATAATGTAGATGGTTATCTGTATCATTTTATGAGATATAATAAATTGGGGTAAAATAAGCTAACATGTAATTTGAGCAAACTTTCATATTAACTGCCATGATAGAAACTGAGACCCAGTATAAACACCTGATTTCCCCCTATTTCATTTTATACTTGGTCAACAGTGGCTAATTTGGAAAAAAAAAAAAAAAAATCCTGTAAGGTGTATGTAGGCTCAGTTTTTAACCACCAGGGGTCAGGCTCTCCATAAGTGGTTACTGCCCTCTAAAAATTATATGTGCACATTGTTTTGGCTCTAAAATTTTTTCATTAGGCTGTTCTGTGTTTCCAGCCCCAGCTAAATGTGCTTTGTGATAGATTTTTCATTTGAAGTGAATCTAATGCTGAGAATTTTGTTGGTGTTCTGAAGTTGCATGATTGGAGTAGTTATCATTGGTGTAAAAAGTGCCCAGTGTGAGAATGGTGGTTTTTTTGTTTCATCTGTAGTGTCATTCTGTAATCCAAATTTTAGATAATTGCCATGCAAGAATATCTGCTTGTTTTTCCTCTTAATAAATAAGAGAAGAATTCAATCCTTATCATTCAAAAATAGGTTTCTTAAATTTTTGCTCGGAGTATTTATTTCTAAATGGCATGTGAAAGTTTTTCTGTTCTAAGCTGTCTAGGCTGAGGGAGAGATTATAAATGGGTCAAAGAACAATAAACAGATGAGTCACAGGAGACCATGTACCAAAAATTTCCCCATCTTTTAGTTGATATTAGAACTAGAATAGCTTAATGTGAGTTAAACAGATAATACATAATTTGTATTGCTTGGGAACCTAGTTTGGAATGATTATTATGTGAAAGCTAAAATTTAATAGACTCATATTAATACATACTTATAATCTTTTGCACTTCAAGAAGAATTAAAAAAAAAACTTTCATTTCTTTAGAAAACAAAATTCTCAATGTGTTCTAAAATTTTTTATACACCTAAATGTTTGCTCTGAAAATACTTTGTGTGAAAGTATGGTCCAGAGTAATGACAGTTAAGTTGTACTTATTAAATTGGTGTTTTAGAGTAAAAACTTGGTGAAGATGTCCTTTTAATACATACATAAAGTAATAATCTTCTTAAATTAAGAGTGCCTTGCTGTGTTTGAAAACATTATTGTTCACCTCATATTTTTTTTAATTTGTATCTGGGGCAGAAAGCTGATACTTTGACTTTACTGTTTTTCTGTAGTCTGAAATATCTGTATGCCCACATCCTCTTCCAATCCAATTTAGAATTACCCAGCACTATAGTCTTTACTGATTAGGAATCAGATGGTTAACATTGTCTATTAAAATGGTGTCCCACCTATCTTAATATTAACACAGAGTCTTCATTCAAGGACACAAAGTAGGTATAACAACACTTTTAAATTCCTTAGAAAAATTGGCACTCTGAGCAGGTTGTTTATACCGTCTTCAGTTGATATACTTACTATGTTCATTTTTTAAAATTGCTCCCAATTTTATTTTGTTATCTGTTTATGTTAGTACTGAGCTACCTATTTAATAGATCCCAAACCAATGTTGATATAACCAATCTATTGTACATTTTCTTTATCTAGACATCTTTAAATTGTTAAATTTAAATTATTCATATATTTATAAAGTTGTACATAGTTTCATCTGAATCATCTGTATTTTTAAGAGAATTTATTTTTTGAAATAATGTATGTTGTATCCATTTAAAGTATACAATTCAGTGTTTTTTGAATATTACATTATTAACTTTAAATTTCATATAAATGTAAATTTTTCCATTTGAATAATTTTTAAATTTACATTTCAGAGGCATTAATTGCATTCACTAAATTGTAGAGCTATCACCACTATTTCCCAAACTTTTTTATTATCCCTAACAGAAACACTGCAGTCATTAAGCAATAACTCTTCCCCCTACTCCCATAATTTCAGATCTGTTTGCTACTCAGTGAATTTATTTTACTGTCAATTGTGAAATCTACATAAATGTTTTATTCACTTAAAATGTTTTCAAAGATTCATCCATATTGCAGCATATGTCAGAAATTCATTCCTTTTATCACTAAATCATATTCCACTCTCTATATATACTGCACTGTGTTTATTAAACTGTTGATGGAAAGGTTTTTTTTTTTCCATTTTGGATATAATGATGCTATAATGTTCGCATATAAAAATCTGTTGTTTCTCTGCTGTTAATTATTTTGGGCATATACCTAGGAATGTTCTTGTTAGGTTATGTTATAGAGAGTTTGTTTTGTTTTTTTAAGAACCACCAATATTTTCCTATCAGCAATACTGTACCCACCAGCAATGTATGAGTATTCTAATTTCTCCACACCCTTGCAAACACTGGTTATTTTCCATTTTTTTATTGTAAACATCCATCCTAGTAGATATGAAAATAGTATGTTCATTTTGAAAACATAAATCCTGAGGAAATTGGAAACAATATATTACTTTTAAGACAGGTATAGATTAATATGAGCAATATTGTCCTTATCTGATAATTTTTTTTTAATAATGAGGATACCTTTGGACCATTAGTTTAATCCCTAAAAAATAAAAACAATTATTTGATGGCTTTTACCACAAGTTACTATGCTATATCTTTTAGGGGTGTAACAGTGAGTAGAAATTAGCTCTTGCTTTCAGAGGACTAAAAGCCTGTGTGTAAGACATGTGGAGAAACCTTATAAAAGAAGCAGCACAATCATGCCCTAAAAGTATACCAAGGTGAACCACAGCTTGTTTAGGAAGAAAAATGATAGGACAGCATTTGAGGTGGAACTGTAAGGATGAGTGAGCTTTCAATGATGTGGAAGTAGAGTAGTAACATAGTGGGTTACAGAGGGTATTTTAACTCAAATCTTTGGGTTCATTGAGGGTTTCTAGGAATTGTCAGATGAAAACAATTAAGCTAAGAGACCCATCCCTTTTTTTTTTTTTAAAGATTTATTTATTTATGCATACAGAACTGGAGTACAGGCCAGAGGTGCAGGGGCGGTGAGAGGATTTACCAGAGACAGAGTGGGGAGAAGAACAGGCTGACTAACGAAGTACAATGCTGAGGGGAACGGTGGGTGGCGTCAGGAGAGGTCTGCTGCGCCATGTGGATCACCTCTGGTGGGGGGTTGGGGGGATATTGAGCTCTGCTGCGCCATGTGGATCACCTCTGGTGGGGGGTTGGGGGGATATTGAGCTCATGCTGAAGTGGCTTTAGTTTCTTAGTGCTGTGCTTTAACCCACTGCGCCACCAGGGAGGGCCCAAGGCTCATACTTTTTCAAAAATCAAAGTGGTACTTAAAAAAATGCATATTAAAAATCCTATTTGTTTTGACATTCCTAGCTTTTATAAAAGGTTAAAGTAACTTTGGTATGATAAGGAGCTTATGTTAATAAAAATGTGATTTCTTGAATGGTATTCTACAAACTTAAATGAGAACATATGTTTGGATTATTCATTTAAATAAAGTACCATAGTTATTTGCTTCCATAATATATACGTTTTTGTGTGTCAACATACCACCACAGTGTAAACTAAGATATTTTGAAGATACATGAAATAAGTAGGAAATCTTTCTAGAGTGACATCTAGAGTGACACTTCACCAGATATTTAAAAATTCAAATCTTTGTAAGTCTGACACATTTACACAATTCTCATTCTATCTCTGGATAGGACAACAGATATTCTTGTTTCATGGGGATAACGTCAAGGTTTAAGTGGTGATTAGCCAGCTAGAATGTAGTAGGATATCAAATTCAGAGAACTTTCTGTGATACTGCTGGAACTAAGTATTTAGGTTTATGCAATCCACATAAATAGAAGCGACAGCTAGAATTTTATTTTTTTAAGATACAGTATCTTGAAATTCCAAGATTTGATAAGGAATAGGAGTTATCAGGATACTGTAACTCTTGAACATGTGAGGGAAATAATAATTGGAGATGCTGTTCCTTATAATTAGCCTGTCATCTTGCTGGTACCCTAAAGAAAGAAATTGCACTTTTTACATGTATGTAATTGGATTTAATACAGTATTTCAGCATCATCCATTTAATACATTTGTAGTCTTTTCCCTCTAGGTGGCTCTCTGGATCTGTATAGATACAGACTGTTGAGAAATGTGTGCTGTTTCTACCTTTATTGTAACTCTTTGCCCTGTGGGGCTATGAATTACATTTTAAGTATTTAAAGTAGGGAGCCCATGAGTACATAACAGAGCAGTCAATTTAATACAAAATTTAACAAGAAATAACAAAGCAAATTAGAACGAATGTAATTTATTACATGTCTACAAACTTAGAGGGAAGGGGTTGAAAGACAGACAAGTGAACCTGTGCATACATTGCACTATGAGTGGATCTGGTACAAAGAGTGCATGTTAAATTTCTATATCATAATTCATTCTTTAAAAAGATTTATTTATGCTTATAGAACTGGGGTACAGGCCAGAGTTGTGGTGAGTGAGAGGATTCATCAGAGACAGAGTAGGGAACAGTACAGGCACATCTGCTGAAATACACTGCTGAGGAGAGCAGCGGGCAGGTCAGGAGAGGTGTGCTGTGCCATATGGGTCAGCTCCCTGGCTGGGGATTGAAATCGTGCTGCAGTGGCTTCTGAGAGCTTCACAGTGCTGTGCTTTAACCTGTTGTGTCAACAGAGAGAGCCCAAATTTCTATATTTAATTTTAAAGGATCTAATCATATGTACTCACTGTGAGATAAATTTCTTTAAAATGAGTAATGATTTTTCTGTATTTCTAATTTTCTACAGAAAACTTATTTTTTAGGAGAATAAGTACAATACTTCCATAGTTCCATAGTGCTATGGTTCTAAGACAAAAAATTAGGGTTTACTAGCATACCTACTAATCAGTGCTCTCTTTCTCCCTGAGCACTTCTTTCTTGATCCATGATTATATGACATTTCCCATCATTGTCTTGGTATTTTTATCATTTACCATGGCAGCTCTGTATTCCTTAGCACACTTTATTCCCTTAGCATCTCTAGTTTTTGGACTTTCCTGTTTCTCTCCTAGTGATTCCTTGCTTGTGGGTAACTTAAGTATTGGTGTCTTAATAGGCTTTGGTACTTGGCTTCCTTCTCTTTCTGTGTTCTCCATGGATAGCTTTATTTGTCAGCATATGAGCTCCATTTGTCTGCCAGTGGTTTCCAAGTCCATGTCTCTAGCCCATTCTTATATTGAGCTCTAAGCCTGCCTAGAGTAGGGGTTCAGTAAAAAATTATAGATGAATGTTTAGAAGTTAACTCATCTATCTCCCTTCCTTCCTGAGCCAACCTATCCCCTTGATCTTTTTGAAATGATTTCCTACTATCAAACCTTGACTTGAGAATCCGACTCATTCTACTTTTCCTTATTCCACAATTAACCATTTCTTATCCAGGTTTGAGAAAAGGATTGACTTGTGTGCACTGCTTCTCATCCTTAAAACACTTCAGTTACACTGCAGTCAGGCTTCTAATTTAGATCTACTCAAAATGCAATGGAATTACAAGTATATATTGTCTCTTCCTCTTTCCTCCTGAGTTTGTAGACCTGTAATAAAAATTTGAATTTTCTCAAGTTTTAAAAAATTGAGTGACTGATGTTATATGTTGGTGGGCTTCACATTTATGCATCTTAAATCATAAGCTAGTAGAAGAGGTATATTTGAGACCTCCCTGTGAAAAAATTTGAGTTAAAAACTAGTATGGACAGAAAATCGCTGAAGTGTTTCTTCATAAATCCTTTAGGAGTTGACCATACACAAAGAATTATATAAAGAGTAGCTAGCAGAAGTATGTTTAATGACATAAACATGTGCTTGACATAATTCATGACACCATTTGATTATCATAGGCTCCTTTCCTTATATGTAGAACGCATAGTTAATAGATAGGGTATTACTGTCTTTGAATTATCTAGGCTAATAAATTAATGTATTAAAGTCAGATTGTCTTTTTTTTTAGGTTTAAATCATTTTTATAATATTGAAATATCCTAATGAACCAGTTAGGTACAGAGGAAAATTTAACTTTTTGTAGTTGGCTAAGGGGTGCTTTTTATTTTTGATTTGACATAGGTGTAAGTATGTCTTCTCAACTAGAAAGAAATAGGAAAAATCTATGTTAAAATAATGCAGGCTAGTATGGTGGCTGATGTTCTTGATCTTAGAATTACTAGGAGTAGTCCTTTTCTTTCAGTAATGTTGGAATGTTGTTTTGATTGAAGAGCTACTGGAAATGTATGTATAGATTGACACTTGTACTCTCTTGTGTCCCCTTAGGTACATGGACTATATCGCACAACAGGTGCTAGTTTTGAGAAGGCCCAACAAGAGTTTGCAACAGGCGTGATGTCAAACAAAACTGTCCAGACTGCAGCTGCAAATGCAGCTTCAACTGCAGCAACTAGTGCAGCTCAGAATGCTTTCAAGGGTAACCAAATTTAGAGAATCTTCAAGTAATACACTTACCTTTTGACTATACGTTTCTCTCCAGTTACTGTATTCTATAAATATTTTTATGTTCAAAACAGACAATACACACAGCATGTATTTTTCCTATTCACTTGTGCATGGGCTAAAACCAGAAAAAATTCTGTCTTATTTACCTAACAGTTTAATATTTCAGTGCCCCTTGCAGAAAAAAAAAGAACTACATGCTAAATAAATATTCTCCATATTTTTTGGGGGATGACTATTTATTAGATTATTTCAGTGGTGACACTGATATTAATATGGTATATGATTGAAAATGCTGTTAGTACTAGCTGCAGTCATTCTTTCAGGAATCTTTAGACTTAAGGGTTACACACTGGAGCAGTAAGATGATGCTTCATTCCTTTTTCCTTATTTATAGTGAAAGAAATAGGTGATCAAAGACTTGCAGATTTTTTAAATTGGCTTGCTTTTTAGCAGTTAAGTCACCGTGAAGCCTGTGTGCATTTCGTAGTAGATGATGTAAATTTTATCTTCTATTTTTTTTAGAGTGGTTGATATTTTGATATCAATCTCTGATCTTGCACGTTTCTTAAATTAAAATTAGTATTTTGGGTTCTGCACTGCTTATAGCTGTAGTATTGGGGAGTTGTTTATAGAATCCTAGAAATGATTTTCTGTAATAGTTACTTTTAAATTAAAATTTATTGGGCTACAGTAGGCAAATATAATGTGCAGTGCATTATCCAAAAGAAAAGGTAGTGAATCACTGGAATAGAATGTAGTGATGATATCCATTTTTTAAAATTTTTCAGTATTCATATCATAGTGAGATGTTACTGTATGGAAACTTTGGTATATTGTGGCTACTCTTTTTAACTGAATTGAGATTGTGTTTGGCAGTTCCTTATTGGAGTGTATGTAATTTTTAACAAAAGTATTGAAGTTTAGCCTAACTCCTCCAAATAGAACATACAGTATTTAAGGGATTTTTTCTTGACTCTTTTTGATTTTTAGTGGCATTAAAAATACTCTGGCATTTAACATAACTTGAATCCCTAATGCAACTCAGTCTTTCAATTTTTTAAACAGACTGAATACTTTAAAAATTTTCAGCAATAGAAAAACAAAACATTTAACTTGAACCAAACAAGAAAATACAAATACAGTTGAAATCACTCACATCATTTTTGTTATACATTGAATTTGTTACTATGTAGCACGGGAATTCATTCTTATAGTGTATTTGGGTTGAAACTTTAAATCATTTTTAATACTAAATTAATGAAAGGCTTTTGTAAAGTCATGCTACTGTGTTTGGAATATTTATCTAATTTAAGATTGTAGATATCGATTTATTCAATTTGGTTTTAAAAAAAGGATAGTCTGTTGGAATACATTATTTGAGACTCAAATCCTTAAAAAGTCAGATGGATATAAATGGTTAAAATCACTCCCATTCTTCTTAAATCTAGAGTTTAAATACTGGGGGTGGGACAGTGACTTCTCATTATTATGAAAGAAGCTTTATGTGATACTAGGTAATATAGATCCATCTTGATGGTGTTCACATTTGATGTATTTGGTACTTTATTGAGGTAATATACTTGGAAGGTGTTTCTTTTATTCTGAAGAAAATAGGTTCTAGAGTATGAATTTAAAACTTTTTATGAATATTTCTGGTTAGTGATAAGATCCATCTACTCCTCAACCAGTTCAGCCAGTTCATGTTTTTCAGTCTATAATTTTACTGTAAATCTGTTGATCAGTGTGCTTTATTGAGTATAGATATTACAAATATTCAAAACATTTATCACAAAATACAAGAATACATACATGCCCACCATTAATTTATATCTTAGGTCTTTTTGTTTTTCTCTAAACTGCAAATGAAATATATATTCTAGAGACTTAAAAAGTACTCAAATAGTTTTCTTTGGAGTAAGATTATTTCCTTTACTCTATGGAAAGGTAGCATTGTTAAATAGCAAAGAATAATTTCACCAGGGTTACCTTTTTTGCGTATGTGAATGGGGAAAATATTGTTTTAAAATGCAGTTATTTGGTTTAATACACATTTATGAGAGAAAATAATGCTTTTTAAACAAATATGCAATTAAATGATGCTTACAGTATGGGGGTTTAAATTATCTTCTCTAATAACAATAATGAGTGAATAGTTGGCATTTTTACTCAGCTAAAGATTGGCATATTTTTCTTTTTTAATTTTTTAATAGTAAAATTACCCAGTATCACAACTATAATGTGGTTTGCAGACTGGTGGCATCCATGCCATTTTTCTCTTTGCAATATTAAAATGTGGACATTCTAATGCAGTTTGAACACTGGAAAATCATTGTTTAGTGATTTGTAATTTGGGTCTTTGGATTATTTAGCGAAGTTTGTATATTTTGTCAATATTGCGCTGCTGTCATGGTGACTGTCTTGGTACTATATAAATGCCCTCCATCTGTCCTGCTAATGTTGCATGTTTTCAGTGGTTTGGAAGTTTTGTATATTTATTGTATTAACACAGAGTATCATAAAATAAAAGGCTCTTTAATGGATGTTTGTTTGTATAATTTTAAACACTGTATTGGCACTTCAGAGGCAGAAATTGTCCTGAGAGTTTAATGTACATAGAAGTACCACATTTGACTTAAAAAAAAATCTGTATAATTATTTTCTCATGTGCCAAATATAAACAACTTAGACTTTCAGCAACATAAAATGTGAATTCTTCTGTGGCATTAAACCTTTTTTTTTTAAAGTAAAGGTACATGAGGTATCTAACTCATTAAATATGTTAACTACTTTAAGGTCCAACCATATAGACTATCTGGAAGTTAGATTAAAAATGGAAAACTTGGATTTTGTAATTGAGATATTTTCTGTGGATTAAAATGGATGCCTCTGTATTAGTATTACATTGATTTGATTGAACTTGTGCTCTGTTTTTTAACTTCATTACCTGTTGCAGTTTCATGTACTGAAGAAAGTACCTCCTTGTGTATTGTTGGTTATCTAAAGATTTAAAATTTAACCTAGTATAGTTTTAATGGTGAATCTTATTTTGAGGAATACATGTTAAAATGGAAACAGTTTTTTTTTATTTTTTGGGCATTAATTAAAAAATTGAGTTTGGCTTTTCATTTGTATCTTACTCTAAATTATTTGAGATTTGTATGATTTCCATTTTTAGGGATTTATGTTGTCTACATCTGTTTTCTGTAATCATTTTTAATAGCATAAGACTAACAGTTGCTCTATTTTTCTGAAAACACTGACATTACCATCTAAATTTATGTCTTCATTGGTAAAATCAGTTTAGACTTTTGCTTAGACACTTTTCTTTTGTGCATATTTTCCCTGCTGTATGTAGATTAGAATTACTGTGTCTGTCATATGTTGTTTCACTGAATCTCCTCCATTGTTTCCTTAAGAAAAATGGTTATAGAGGAATTTGTTGATTCTCTGTGATTAAGACCTTAGCGGTGAAAGAAAAGTGGTTAATGTTACATAGATTGAAGATGATTAAAAAATAAAAAATACCTTACTTTGATAGCATTTTCAAATACTGTAGTATAAATTTATTCAGGGGAGAATAATATAAAACAGTCCAGTCATTTAAAATATTTGTTTATTAAACTGAAAAGTTATATGTGAATGGCCATATGTTATGGAAAGTGAAACATTTACCCTACAATTTTAGGGTACAACTTCTTAAACTGCAGGCATTTTGAATTAATAGGTTTTTTTTTTTTTTAAA
>NW_004567108.1:34498185-34649493 GCF_000260355.1 Condylura cristata | reverse complement strand
ACCTCCGGGGCAGGCGGGGATCGAACTCATGCGGAAGTGGCTTTGACTTCTTTAGTGCTGTGCTTTAACCCGCTGCGCCACCAGGGAGGGCCTTAATAGGTATTTTTAATCCTCATGTTTGTGACTTTGTTACAGGACATAAAATGCTTAAAGGAAATCTGTAGACATTTTCTATACTAGGCCTTGGTGTGAATCTATCCTAGATAGATGGAGCTATCTTTACTTTGCAGATACTAGAAAAACATGGAAGAACTTTTTTCTGATGTTCTTATTCTCCCCGTCATTTCTTATTTACAATTCAAGTTTATGGCTTTGGTAAGATAAAGCCCTCATCTTACAGACGTCTCATTAGCAATGTTCATTTTTCCCCAAAAGGCGAGGAACATGGGATCCTACCATGTAGCAATGCAATGAATGTGAAATTTTATGTTTATCTAAGCCTTGATATTTCTTTCAGCTCTTATATTTCTGGGGTTGGCTCGGCTGACAATGTAGCTAAACCTCTCTTGTTACTAATACTCGTGTTATCTTTTATAGGGACAGAAAAGAGTTAATCTCATCTACCTAATATTACATATGTTGTTTAGAATTATTCTATTTTCTTTACATTTAAAATTTGAATTTGCAGAATTATACTGCCCATATTTTATTTTCTGAACCTTCAGCTGCTTTTAGCCTGTAGATGTAATCCTAGAAATAATCTTAAACTCCTTTTATATTTTGTGGGTTAGTGATTTTCAAGATAAATCATGGTTTTGGAGTAGTTGTTACTGCTGACAGTATTGGTATTCTTCAGGTGTCTCAGCGATAGGACACAAACTGCCAATCATCACTGTCACTTTTGTGGTGATTATATAGAAGTTTGTACAACTGCTGTTCTCCTAAAAACTAAGCCCACTGGGCATACATATGCCTCAGATTTATTACTTTTCTGGTATGAAAGTAATATATGGCAATTGCAGGCCAATTAAAAACTCTGGAAATAAGTGAGTAAAATAAAAATAATCCTTAATTCTATTATCTAGAGATACCAGTTATAATGCTTTATTATAATTTCTACTTTTCTCCTATGCATACATATTTTAGTCAAGGGAACTAATGTGGATTCACTTAATGCTCTTTTTCCTTCACATATAATACCTGACAGCTTATTTTTTAATGAAAAAAATTAACTTAAAATTTATAAAATAAAAATTTCAGTAAAAATTACAGAAAACATTTGTTAGCAGATTAAAGTTGCTCATAATTTTATATTATAAATTACTATTAATTTTTAAATTTATTAATTTTTCTATGAAGACAACTTTTACCCTAAAATTAAAAAAAAATTGTATGTTCTCTACATCCTTACAATAGATCTTTTAGGAATGCTTATATCTCACAAGCCCCATTTCTTTAGGTCCTGAACATACTACATTGGTACCAAATGTCATCCTCCCATAGTGGACTCATTCTTGGTATTCAGTTTTTATTCTGAAGGTAGATTTGTTTACAGGGATACTGTTTCAGAATTGGAATACATTGGGTAGTCATTTTGTCTACCATGAGGAAGGAGTTCTAAGGAAAGAGCCACCAAGAAAGCTGATCTGCACTGAGAATGAAGAATGAAGTAGACCTGCATCAAGGTAGCCCATCCATCAAGCCTCTTTGACAACAGGTTATGTTACTCTTGACAGTTTTTTTAGAACTCCTAATTTTTAAGCTTAGCTCTAAATAATATTACTCTGTGTACAGAAGATTCTTTTTTTTTTTTTTTAAAGATTTATTTATTTATTCATACAGAACGGGTACAGACCAGAGATGCGGAGGGTGAGAGGATTCACCAGAGACAGAGCAGGAAGCAGAACAGGCAGATCGATGAAGTACACTGCTGAGGGGAGCAGCGGGCGGGTCAGGAGAGGTCTGCCACGCCATGTGGTCACCTCCGGGGCAGGCGGGGATCGAACTCATGGTGAAGTGGCTTTAGTTTCTCAGTGCAGTGCCTTAACCCGCTGCGCCACCAGGGAGGGCCCCAGAAGATTCTTTTTTAATAACCTAGTGGGCCTTTCTTAGATACCAGAGACTAAATAATAAATACATACTAAATACTTTACATATAGAAATTAATCCTCACATCACACCTGTTATAATTTCTGTTGTTGCCCTATTTTAAAGAGACCCGGGAAATTCCCCTAGCTACACAGTGAGTGGTAGTTGAAGGCTTGTGGAGAGATAGCTGGAATTGCTTGAGTCCTGCGACGTATGGGGCTGCTTCTGCCACATACTGCTCCCTCCCTCCAGGTATTTCCTTTCCATTATTTTCTGTTTCTAGTAATTCATAGCCATCCTTTAGAGACAGTGGATACTAGCTAAAAAGATCAATGACCACCAAGAAAAAAAGACTGCCTATGTTTTTGAACTCTACATTTCCAGGCCTGTTTCTACTACAACTGGGTGAGTACTTGCTGCCTGCTCTTAGCAGCAGTAACATAATAAATGATCTGTTTCATTTGTGTGTATTGGGAGAAACTTAGGTTGAATTTTACTTATGAAGACAATTTTACTTATGAAGAAATAAATAAACCTAGTATATAATTAGAATAGCTGCTTACCCTGGAAGAGATTACTTATATTAAAATTATATAAATTGTCAAATTATCACTTGTTTTACCATGGGTATGTGTATCAAATGGATTTGTAGTATGTATTTTTAGGATTGAGCAAACTGGGACATAAGGTGTCATCTTTAAAAGAATGAGAAATTACCTGCTTTTTCTCTCAAAGGAAGGGAAGCAGTGTTCTCATTAATTGTCATCTCATTCTGTAAGTTAACCTTGGAAGTTATCTTAAAACCTAATTGTGCAAAGAAATCAATATTCCCTAGTGGTTTGTACTAACTTTGTTCTCATCCTGTACATTCTAGGCAGAAGGAAAGAGTATAGCTTCTTTAGAATGTTGATTTTGGTGTTAAGTCTGTATTTGAGATTTGGTTTTGCTACTTACTATTTAATCTGGGACACATTACTTAAATGCAGGTAAGTAGAAGTTAACTTATGAATTAAATGAGGATAGTAGTACCTACAGAAAGGAATTTGGTGATTAAGTGAATTATATGAAGTTTTTAGCACTGTACTTGCACATGGAAATGCACAGTAGTTAAAAACTTGTCAAGTGTATTGATGATTCCTCTCTTTCAGCCTGGTCTTCTCTGCATATTCCTAGTTGTACAAAAGACTTCTCCACTGGCATCCACTTTCACTGTCCTTACCCTTCTTGCTGGCATAATCATCTTACTCTTGCTTGCACTAAATATTTTGGAGGCATCCTGGACACTTCGGGTCACTAAGCTGTCCATTCTTTCTCCCTAATATCTCTCCAGTTCATCATATTGGTTGGCTTCAGTCTCACTACCATAATTTAGGTTTTTCTTCTCTTAAGAATAGATCTAGTAGTTTCTTCCAAACACACTGTACCCGCCTCTTTGTAGGTGTTAGGTTATTTTGGATACTTGGCTAGAAAAGACAAAAAGCTGCTAATATGTAGTCATTTGATTGAGTTTACTTTCCCATGTGGTTTTACTACTTCCTCCTTACTTATTTATGCTTTTATCTACATCCTGTATACCTAAGCAAAATGAGCAGTTCATGTCTTAGGCTTAGCTTGCAGATCTCTTCAGGGTGAAAAGGAAACTGCACTGAAAGATAGCAGGAGGACAGTAGTGGAATGGCTCCCCCAAATGACTAAGCAGCTGCTGAGGGTTATGCAATAGACAATTACTGGTTTTTGCTGCTTTGAAGAGTAGGCTGCAGGTTTGCTTTGATGCCCTTCTTGAATAGTGTCTTGAGTTGAAAAAAAAAAAAAAACCAAAAAAACTGAATTTGCAGGAACTTCTGAAATAGCCCACCTAAAAGAAATGTCCCGGTTAGTCAAGACTATGTTTTGTGTTAAGCAGACTTTACGGGTAGGTAAAAGTACATTGAATGCAATGTGTTTCTGGACGATCAATCATAGAAAGTTGATTCAGTAGCAAAATAGCTAAGAAAAACTAAGGATGGGTTGGGAACACACGTCAGCATTTCATCTAGCTTCTGCTGCAATTTAAAGCCAGGATCCTTTTCTTCTGTGATCAATGTTTGAGAAAGATAATAACTGAAAATTTCCAACTTTGCTTGAATTATTTAGACCATAATTTGTTTTGAAAACTTTATCTTGAATGATTTAGATACTTGCATTAGCTTTTAATTTTGTTTCTATTAGAAACCTGGCCATTATCCAGGAATGTTTAGAAACCAAAGCATTAAGTGTAGTTTCAGCTGTCCAGGCTCTAGATCAGAAGAAATAAATAGCCTTTTTTGGTGTATTGGATCAGATAACATACTTCATGGGATATGGAGGTAAGTTTATGAAAAGGGCAAATAGTGTTACCCTTGAATTTAAAATTCTGCTCAGTATAAGGCTTTTTATAGGCAAGATTATCTTAGGGATATGGATGTGAAAATGTTTCGTATAATTTAATTTTTCTTGGAAGAGGAATATGTTTCTGTCCTTCAGACTTTTCCCCTTGTCATTAAATATTTTTGTTTGTAAAGGATTTTTAATTCTTTGAGGCATACACTTAGATTTCATAACTAAAAAATTCAAGTACTTGTATAGTATTTGAAGGTTTTTTTTCCCAATTTAGAATTGCGTTGATGCTTCTTCAAGGAAGAAATACATACTTATTTTGAAGCAAAAGCTAACAAAGTAGGGTTATATATGATACAAGTGTGGAAGTTAGTTTAAAATACCTGAACACTTTTTTCCCTGTCACTAATATTGCATAGAAATATTTAAAGTATGAAGTAAAATTTGGTAGTTATTATCTTGATCAAATTATTATATACATTGTATTGAAATCTGTATACTCAATGAAGAAAAACAAGATGAGTTTGCAAAATCTGGTTTAATTCATATCTAGGGAGAGGAAAGAGGAGCACATAGTGAAAATACATATGCACAGAACCTAATAACTGCTAGACAAACAATGTATTAGTTTACAACATAACAGGATAACCACAAATTCGAAGGCTCAAGTTGAGTCCATCAGTGGCAAATACAACTTTGTTTGGCTCAAGTGGCTGTTGAGTATCAAGTGGTGCTGCGTTCCTCCAAAGCACCTAATGACCCCCAACCATAGGAGTTTCACCACAGTCTCAGAAGAAATCCCAGTTGTGCCTTTAATTCTTTTAGCTCTTGGGAGTCACTGCTGCCCAAGTACAAAATGCAGGCCAGGGATTTCATTGGCCACATGTTATTGCACAGAGAGGTCTGTCTAAGTCAGACACATATGGCTAAGAAGTTGTGAGATTAGCCCTTAAATATAGTGGTCTAGCATTAACATGGTCTATTAGGCATGTTAAAAAATAGCTTCTTAGTGATTATGTACCAGCTACAAGTTATCACACTAACAGAAAAGGCAATGTGGCAGCTTCACATTTTACATGAAAGACTAGCATTAACTGGGCCTGACTTGCTGGCTTAAGCTTTCACAAAAATCTAATGATCATTTGGACCCAGGAAAAAAATGATTTTATACCAGTCTTTTCTTCACATCAGTTTGTGTAGCATTAAACTTGTTATGGGTTAATGACTAGGCCGTGAAGGCGAAACTGTGTAACTCTCCTTTGCCAAAACAGAACCGTTCTGACTCCTGTCCAGTTTCCAAAAACAAAACATACATACACCTTTGTTATTGCACATCTCTCACACAGACTTGTGTATGTATAATATACATATATATATTTTTAAATATGCTACACATAAAAAGACTATGGCACTTTACAGAATAAATGTTTAACAAAAGATCATTACACCACAGATGCTTAAAAACTATACAAAAATCATTACATAACGCAATATTGTTGAGTTTGCACACAGGTTTAAAGAACCCACAGAATCAAAGGCAAGTAATTCTACCTCCTTGTAGTTTGAGAAGCCCAGCCAATAATGAAACTTTAAGCACAAATACAGGCAAAAGTAAGACTTCTGGTATTATTATTCAGGTATATTAGACTGAGTTGGTGATAGAATTTTATTAGAACAGGTGTATGTCAATAGTAAATGTCTTAAACAGTTTCTTTCTACCACATATTCACTGGTCTTTAAGCAGCTAGGCTGTTCTGATCTACACTAGTTGGATTTTGGATGTTCCATTAATCCATACCCAAAGGCTGGCTATGGACTGAAGGGTTAAAAGACCTAATATTAGGCTTTTACTCTGTCCCTGCTAGACATGCTGTTTATTTAGTGTTTAGATTATAGTTTTGTATGTGCTTTTCTCCTGTGTAGTATCCAGACTCAGAGACTGTCTCCTGGTCAAGGTAGGTCACATTTTCACTTGTGACCATTATTATCATGGTTATCTAAGGATACCTTCATGATGCCTTGGCCATGAAGATCTGCCAGTAAAGGTGATGTAGATGCTTAGAGGACCCTCTGGGCTTATTATTTAACTTGTCTATAAGGAGAGTAAGATTGGAAAATTAGTGTTAGGAACGACTTCTCTAAATTTAAAAAAAAATTAAAATTTTTTTAAAATGAAAATGACAGGGCTCAAAAAGTAGTTATTTGATGGCACTGGGACTTGGTTAGAGCATATAAATGCACTGTTGGAGACAGGGGTACCCATCTGTTCTGTGGTATCAGAGAAAGGCTTAATTACTATTTGAGTGCTTAAATGTAGGCTGCTGTGAGGATACCCCTTCCCTTTACCAAAAAACATCACAGGATTTAACATCTTGCTCATTTTGAACTTTGGTCCGAGAATGGTGAGTTTATCTTTCCTTGGTTCCATACTTCTGTCCCTCCTGTCCTTAAATCTGAGATAAAGTGGTTTCTGCCAGAGGCCAAAGGTCAACATGGAACAAAAGGTGTTTCATTCCACCTATATGTAAAGCAATAAATTACTCCTCACTAATGTGTGGTTTGAGACTCACCCTTAAGATGATCACATGGGGTAAGGTTGTAACGTCTGTGTCAGGGTTCTTTCTATGCCTTGCAGTACTTTGCGCAGGGTATTGCATTGCTTAGTGATTACTTGTAATTTTCGAAACAAAGTAAGGCATGAACAGATTCATAACCCAAAGGGATGTATAGTTTTAATTTAGGAGTGTTTCTTGTAGCATTATGTAATTCTGAAGTTCAGGGTAATGTCAGGCTAGATTCTTGCTATTTAGATCTTTCTCAAGTAAACTGAGGTAATGGCCAATACCATTTTCTTGAGTTAATAAGATTGAGTTAATAAGAACAGGTAGAGGCAGGTGCAAGAGGTTGATCAAGCTCCATTTTTTCACCTTTGCAGTAACAGTGCTTTTCTGGGAATGTAACAATTCAACGTTCTTATAGCAAAATATACCATTCTGTTGCTTTATGGGTTGGAAATACAGCTGACTACAGCACTGTTAGCAAACGGTGGGTAAAGTTTTCTCAGTGAATAGCTGAATGAGTGACACAGTTAGTTGGCTTGGAGACTTCTGTCCCAGTGAGGTTTTGTTAGGCAGTCAGAGCATAATCCCAACTCAAGGAGGAAAACATTACTGTGAACTCTGGTGGAATGACTTTGTCTTCACTAGCAGGATTTTATACTTTTTCAAAACTCACTGTGACAGTTCAGTTGATCCACTTTACCCTGGACTTCAGCTTTGCATAAACTCCACAATAGATTCCACAGTGTCCTTCCTGCTGACCCTTTTGGTGAAGCGGCAATCTTCTGTCCACAAATAATCTGTGTTGTTTTTTGTAGTCTGAGACAACTTGACAAAACACCAACCCCCAAGTCTCATTCTGAGGCAGAGATGTTCATAGGTGTGCAACCTTGTGGCAGACACCTATCTTTAAACAGCCTGCAGATCTGGCTAATTGTTTTTGCTATTGGAGATGAACTGCTGCAAATGGTTTGGATCTTCATTCTTCACTGAAGAGATGGGGGCTGACATAACTTGTCAACTAGAAGTCACAGTTTACACAGTTTATATATATTTTCATGCATCTCTCATGATTTGCACTGTGGCCCTGATGTGCAGTATCTGCCTAATTGGAAGTTGTCTCACACTGGTCTTGCTAAGGATAAAAGCTATTTCTCCATTTGACTCAAGTGAGGAAACTGAAGGCGAAATGTTTCCAAACTAAAGGAGACAGATAAGGTTTTTCCCCTCTTCAATTTCTTCCTGTACTTTGTCACTAGAGGTTGCAATTTCAGCTTGTGCAGAGAAGACAGCGCAGATGAAGGTGAGGACAGTACCCCCGATGGCAGTATAAAAGGCCCAGCCTAAGGAGCAGTCTCCAGGTTTGTAGGCCGATGCATAGGGTCCGCAGTAGGTTACAGCCTTCTGGCAGCCCCAGCCAGCAGGGTAGAGTATCAAGCCAAGGATAAGGAACAGACCTACAGGAAAGAAGAGAAACAGGTGAAAACACCCATTGGCTCTATGCTATGAAGTGAGTATAGCTCTGTTGTGATTGTTACTTGATGTTGCATACTTTCTGCAATAACAAGACTTAGGTATTTCGGGAATATGGGACCACTAATTTCTAGAAAAGCAAATTAACTTGCTATTTATTTCTTCACAATGGCCTCTTACTGCAGTGAGCATTTCCTGTATGGCAGAGGTTGGTAAATTAAGGCCCATAAACCAAGTGTGACGTTTTCCTGAAGTACAGTTATGGATTGCCTCTGGCTGCTTTTGTGCTAGAACAGTGGAGTTAGTAATATGGCCTACAGTATTTGCCATCAGACACCAAGTCTTAAACAATTTTTAGTTTGCTATTAGTGAATTTGGCCTTGACTAGACAGTAAATCTTTTTTCATCTTGCTCATCATGCTACTTTGTGACACTGAAACATTGTTTTCTGCTTTGGTGGGTTAAACGATGTCCATGGCCAGGAATGAAGTGTTAGCAGACAAAGGCTCCCTAAATCAACTTATGAAAGATGATCTTATTTTGTATGGCAGAAAAAAAATCTTCTCTGAAAATTGATGCCCATACTAGAAAGAGTTCTGTATTTTAGATATCTTAGAACAGAAACTCTATCCTTAGTGAATCTTAGCTCTAAATTCTCTTTTCCTACCTTTCCTGAAAGTCTCTCCATAATGGTAGTGTTAAGGTTTGAAGGAAGATCACAAACAGTTGTTTCAAACTGCAGATCACAACTTTCATAGTTCATTCTAGGGTGTGTTTTGGGATCTGATCACCTTTACTTCCCAGATGAATCCTATTCTCTGCCAGAAGGAATTTATTAATATGCTCATTCTCTGAAATGGGTGATTCAGCTTTCTGAGAAAGGGCTGTAGAGCTGTATAGAAAATCCATTTCTCCAAAGAACTGGGAGCAGGAACTGAGCTCCAGCATTGGGAAACAAAAGCGGTATTGGTGAGGAATAGGAGAATGAGACAGTTGACGAATAATGTTAGAAATAGCTGGGACCATGGAACTAATTCCCTCAAAGATATAATAAGCAGCCATGGAGAATGTCTTGATACTCTGGAGTATGGGAAGACTCCAAAGCAGCAGTCTGGTTTTGAATAGATATTACATACCAGAATTCCCCCAGTCTAGTGCCAAGGCTAGAACACAAACCAGCAGGATAACGGACCATAACAAGATTCATTAAATTAGGAGATGTGCTAGTGATCTAAAACTAAGTGTTTCCATCAGAGCTGTGTGACCTTAGAAAAGTCACATACTTAAGTACGATTCCTCACCTATAAAATAGGTGCTCTTTAACTCAAAAGAAGGTAGTAAATATTAAAATGTACTTTCTACATAAGTCCAAAGCTGATATGAGACTGCTCCCACATATAAGCACAAGTAGTTTTTCAGCTTATTTTTGAGGTTATACTTTGAAAAGTGTAATAATTTCAACAAGGCTATAATTTAGTGCCCTTTATTAGCCTCCCATTGAACAGCTCTTACTAAACTGGGGAGATCTAGAATTACTAATAAAGATAAAGCTTGATTCCCTTGTTTTCCCCTTTATTCCCTGGGAAACCTCCTCTAGGAACATGGAACTTTTGCAGTTTCCAGTAGGTTTCTAAGTTCCTGCCCTGGGAACCCTGAAGCACACACTACTTTATAGCCTCAGCTGTCAAGCTCTATTGTAGCCCCTGGGGCTTCTAAGACCAGGGTGTTTAGACTTGAAATTACAGCTCCAGTTAAATACAGACTGCATACTTCATTTGTGTAACAGGTCATAAGCCCAGCATTTAACTACAATAGCGACCAAAGTGAAAGTATGGAGGTTGCTGGCACACAGCAGCAGCTCTGCTTACCCTCTTGCTCCTCATAGGATATGAAATACCTTAATTTGGCGTGACTCTTCCATCTTCAAGCAGGTTTAAAGTAAGTAATAAAATGCTTGTTTTAATATCAGACCCCCTTTCACAGCACACCAGGAATTTGTACACCCTCCTGTACAAATCAGCTCTTAAGTGTTTGTTCCCTTTTGTAATTGCTAAGATTCCCAAAGTGCCTTTCAGGACACCTTAAAATCTTAATGGCTGCCACTAACCAATTTGTGAATTAAACAGGGAGACTTTAGGAGAGTGCCAAGCCTTTGAGTATGTCAAAAGTCTCAGGTTGAATAATAATTCCATGGGGAAGACCACGCAGGATTATAAGAAGGGCTGCGATATATGCTGAAGTCACATACAACCCCCTCTGGGCAGCTAGCCTAAATAAACACAAGATTGCCTTACTTGACTTCTCCAGGGGTCACTGTGAGGAAGTTCCTACTGTCTACCCTGCCCTAGTTCTTTCTCCTCCATTTCTTCATAGTTTTCAATCAGACATGTGTCACAGTGGATCTTCAGGTAAATAATCATATCTGTCATCTTGTTGGGTATTTAGATTCTTAGCAGCAAAGGAATTCCAACAAGTTTTGTCATTCTGACTATTGCTCCCTGCACCTAATGCAGCTTCTGGGCGCTAACAAACATTTTTTTAGTCAGGCACAACTTTTTTTGCTTCCTCATAAAATTACTGCGAAAGAGCCAGTAAAATCCAGCTTTCTCTCCCTGATATTTAAGGTTCTATGTTACCTGTCTGGACTCAACCACTGCCTTTGTTGATTTCTGTGCTCCAGCTACCAGGCCCTTCCATGAACACTCCATGCGCTCACTTGAGCCATTTATTCTGCTTTCTAGCAGTGTTCTACTTCATCTTCTGGTTCAATATATTTAAAATTTCAACCTCCCCTCGATTTATAATTTCTCCTTAGCATTTATTACTAATATGCAATATATTGCTCTAACTTATATGAAACTCACTATCTGAACCTTTACTAATCTACAGAAATTCCATATAGTCATTTCCTATGGTTCAACCTAATACTTTATCCTAGAGCTTAAGCTCTGTATGGACAGGAATTTTTGTACATTTGGTTTATGCTATAAAGCACATGGTACACATTTAATAAAAATGTTTTTCAGCTTAGTTTGGTATATTGTCTAAATCATACTGTCCATAGGGGAAAGTAAAATAATTTTGACAGTTGATTGTTACTTTGTCCTGTTCTAGGCCTGTGAATCCAGGCTTTGAACTTGGACCCTGAATTCCAAAATAGGCTTGAGAATAGATGCTCATGACACAGACAATAAAAGGTAAGACATACCAAGTGGCTATAACTTGGCATGCTTTATTATGACCCTTAGTAACTCAGGAGTTACCAGCTTAGTTATGTCCAGAAATCAATTGTAAAGTGATGTATGCTAAGAGCCAAGTCAGAAAATGGTTTAATCTTCCCCTGCCTCTATTTAAAAAACAAACAAAAAAAACCAAAAAACAGTTTCTAAAGTTAAGCTAGCCATAGTAATCTTTGGGCCTTTCCATCATGTTGCCTTAATGTACTGTCATTTTTTATTTATGTGTGTAAGTTTTATAAAAGGTGACAGAGTAAGGAACTATAAGTGGGCATTTGCTTTTTCCCCCCTGACTGGTATCTCTGATGTTTAGCTGAGGGTGGCAGAACCAGTTGGCAGGGGAGAAAGAGGATCAGTACTGGTCATCAGAGAAATAGCTACCATTGAAAGAAACTATAACAACTTAGAGGGCTGCCAGACTCTGCTGTGGCCCAGCTTGAGAGGCTGTATCCAAGAAGTACCATTTTCTCCAACCCTTAAAGATTGCCTCATTCTCCTGCTAACAGCCTCCCAGTTTATTTTAAGTATGCATCTGCTCACACAGGATCACCAGGTGATTCTGTCTTTGGGGAAAGAAAAAGAAACTAATGGTTAGTCATATGGATGACCATAGAGACCCCACCTCTCAGGCAGGAGCAAGAAGGATGGGCTATCACAGTGCACTGTCCACTGCAGGCCTCTATTTCCCCTTTTAACTCAAACCTGTAGTCCCAGCAGTGCTATCTTGCTGCACAGAAATTCTGTGTCTCTAAGGACACCTACCCCTATGGCTTTAACTCAAAGAATTACACTCCATGAGAATAGAGAGTGTAGCTGTATCAGTGCTCCATTTCTAATGCCTGAAGCATTAGAAGATACTAAAATAAAACCACTCCACTGACCATCTGATTGTAAACAGACGGGGAAGGTATGGGAGAAAGGGGCCCAAATGAGCACTGAGGTTTGGTGGTGGGCAGGGTGTGAAAGTATATACACCTGTGGACCTTTGAACTTATACCCCCAGACCAGATAAAACTCAGGGGGCGAAGAGGAAGGAGTAGCCTTTGTGCTTTCTCATCAGTATTCAACACTGTGATTAAACCAGTCACAAAATTGTATGTCTGGGGTAGTTTTTCTACTACTGCCCTGAAACTGAATTATCTGTTATCAGGTAGATAAAAACCATTTCCACAATTCTGCCAAGTTTGTAATTTTGGAAAATCTAGACGCTGAATACAATAGAATAGAATTTTGTTTGGTCTAAAGATGACCATCTCAAGCTTTATGACTAAGGGATGCAGAGAGCAAAGTCTGAACCACAGCTCTGCAGCTGGTGAAAGCACAGATAGCTGTTTCACAATCTTGCCCTGGCTTCTAAGACTCTGTCATCATATCACATGATGGACATTCAGACTGCCTGCTGACCAAGAGCCTGGACTCAAGGTTTGTCTTTCATGAACTACCTACCATTTATAGTGAGGTATAAATTCTTCCTTATTGAAAAATATGAGAACTGAAGGCAGGCTCCTGTTCTACAGCATCCCAAGTCTTTACACATGATACTACTTTTTCTCCATCCAGGCTTCCAGACTATATAGTAAAGACTGTCTAGACCTCAGTTTGCAGAGAATTATTTTTCTAAGGACAGGAGAAAAGGCAGCCATTTGTTACAGCTACTGGCAGCCTGTGGGGAAGCTCCTAGTGCCGGGACCAGCACAACTGTTGTCATATGCTGCTCATCCTATAGCTAAGAAACATCCTAATATTTCTGGAGAGTGAATTCACAGCAGACAGCTGGTAACAGACAGTGCCTGAGGAAAGTCTACTGAGTGCAGAGGAAGGAGTACCCAGGCAGGGGTGTGGAGGAACATGCTAAGTAGGATTATTTAAACACCTTCAGGCAGTGTGACTCAAGATATCTGATCATTGTTTTCTCAATAAAGGGCTGTTTTTCACACTGACCCCCTTGAACACTGTCTACCTGGACATTTCACCCCTTCCCACCAAAGGGCACTTAAGAAGCATCCTGTCACCAAACTACTTCCTGACAAAATTATTCTTGTATGCTTCCAGTGGCTATTCCTCTTCATCACATAATATTCATATTTATGTGTTTATCAACAGCTGTTTACTTAGTTGATGGCTCTGAATCCAGACACTATTCTTAGCTCTGAAAAAAGTTAGCAGGGATCTGACCCCCTTGTGGACAGAAAAACTGTCCTTCATATGCCCCTGACAGCACGCTTTCTAACACATTATTGGGCATTCAACGTTTGCTCAATCAATACTAAATTCTAATAAGATGATGGACAAGAATTTACCATAAACCTTGGCCTTTGTTTCCAAGTTTAACTTATTTTCTCATTTCAGTTGTTGACTCATTTAGGGACATATAGCACGAACTATCAGAACATCCATTCCTAGCTCTGAAAAAAGAGAGATAAACAATGTAAAATTTTCCCTCCTATCAGCTCTATCCTGTGACTCAGTGGTCTGGGGTGTGAACCTAGTTCTTTCTTGCCCCAGCTCAGTTCAGGCTGCCCCTAAATCACTCCCTATCTCTCACCTTGGGCAACCATCTCCCACAGAAGGCAAGACAGATTAGACAAGAGAATGAACTGCTTCCTATAGCCCATCCACATTCTGGGATGTAAGTTAGCATTCTAGGCTTACTAGAGGTGATAGTTTCAGCAAGTTCAGAAGGTCTAAATTAAAGGAAAACCAGAACAATTCTGTTCATGTGCATTTTAGAACTGAAAACATTCTATTATATAGTGAGCCATCTCACTGGCTTTTCCTATTTCTACTATTCATTTTTTAAATACCAGAAGAACCAGGACTCAATCCTCCTTATCAATTATCTCCTTAGAGTGACAAAATACACTCTCTCCATTCACATTTCCCAAATCTGATCTCTAACTTTGACTTCCAAATTTGCATATCCAACTGTGTACTTAACCTTCACTTGGGCTGTCTAACAAGGTACTTGAAAATTGTATCCAGGTTTTTAATTCCCAGTCCCCACTTCTAAACCTACCCTTGGCCCTGTGGACCTCATCTGAGCAAATGGGAGTTCAATTCTTACACCTTTCAGGGCCCACTTTATTTTATCAACAATGACTCTCATCCCAGCCATTCCCTTTTCTTGGATACTGACTACCTATATGGGTTCCTCTTTCATCTCTAACTTAGTGGTTAAATCTCTTCTCACTAATAATACCACTTCCCTTCTCAGCACCCTACATTCTCATCCTAGACTTTCTTCCCTGGACTATACCTTTTTAAAACCTCCATAGCACTCTACCTTTTAATACATTAATATCTTACTTACTTGATCAAATTGGTAGGGACCGAGAATAAAGAGAACTTTTTGTCATCACTAAGAACAAAGTCTGATGTGTTATAGGTGTTCGTTAAGTGTGACTTGAATAAATGGATTAATGAAGATACAATGCTATGGTGTGGATTATATTACATTTTTTTTTAATGGGTGGAGGAAAAGCTTCTTTGATAATGTGAATTGCAGGTGTTGTCCATTTTGCCTAACAGAATACCAGTCACCCTTGCTAATAAAACACACATATGTCCAAACCATGGGCCTAGCCTTTTGAAAACCTCTTTTCTAGCTACAGAAAATGGATATTCATGGGGAGATCATACAGAAAGTAGCCTTATTAAATACAGTGTAAAATTTTCAGTTTTGTAGAGACCAGACTTTTTAGCCTCAAAATTGTGCAGTTATTTCTAATGATGTCTGGCTGTGGTGATGACAGCTTAAAAGACTGTAGCTGTTTTGTGGGAACTGCTTAGGACACCAGCTGGAGGGGGCAGCTTCTGCAGGGCAGGGTTAAACAGAAGTGCAGGAAACCAACAGGTGACAAGATCAAGGGAGACAAGGGGAACTGAAGGATGTGAACCACGGCAATCTGCAGCGAGGTACAGGTGCTACCTAGGGCCAGCATGAGCCTCAAAAATGGAAAGATAATCAAGAACCTTAGCACTGAAGGCAAAGAATATAGAAATGCTTAACAACCCAGGAAAATAACCATTCCCGTAAGAAACTCTTGAGGGCAGTGTCACCTACCAACCTCTGGAGCATTGTGTTGGAGTGGGGGTAAGCTGGGGATGGAGGAATATAACGTGTAGTTATTAAATCTAAAGTCTGACAGAATCACTTATACAAAAACTGATGTAGTCTGAAAGACACTATTATGCATGCTAGAGGCACTCTGTAGTGATGATTTTCAGTCATCAACATAAGGCTAATAGAGACTCCCTACACTTTTAATTAAGAAAGATGAGGTGCAGCTTAGAATCTCATGAGTAAAAAAGTTGAAATACATTAAGATAGTTTAAAAAAATCTTATTTTGGCATACTATGCATTTCTTCCATAATAAAATAGCATTGGTTTCAAGGACTCCAGGATGCCTCAAAGTATGCATTTTTGGCTCTGATGAATTCCCATTTGGTTCCCTGTTGACAGCCATGAGGACAATGTTTCCTATTCCTTGGATACTGTGTTGCTGACTAAATTCACATGCTGTTTCTGATTCCCATTTCCTATCTAGTCTTCATTTTTTGGAAGACCCTTTTGGAAAGGGCTTCTATAGTAAAAATGGTTGATTTTAAGTAAAGGCGACAGAGTTACAGCTTTAAACACTACCCCTATTTTTACACATTCACAGCTTATTTTTTTAATGCTATAAATTTATATAGGTGATTAAACCCTTTCAGTGATCAGTTATTACAGTAACAATGGCAGTAGTTAATGCTTAACGAATGGCACCAACATGAAGCAGGCCGTGACTAGACACTTTAAATACAACACATTAGTCTCTGTATTATTGATAGCTTTATGTGACAGATGAGAAAACAAAGCAAAGAGGGATCAGCACAGCTAATCTGTGGTAGAGCTGGAACTCAAATCCAGACACACTGCTCCAGAGTTCACTCTTGAGCCCTCACATTATAACACTGCTAGATTGCAAACTAGAGCCTACCTCCCAAACAGAAGCATTGCTTCAGCTGCAAATGGGAGATGGAAATGTACTGATGACTGACTTATTTATACTAGAGAGGTTAGAGAACAGAGATTGAACAGTTTTCAAGTGAGAAAGTCAGAGGCATACTGTGAGGGCATGATTGGGAGGGGAGACCGGCACCAGAATAAGGTACAGAAAGGTACACTAACGTTACTGCAAGATACTTTCTATCACAATCTGAGTGTCACCATCTTTATTGCTTATAGATGCCACTTTAGAATGCTGACCCTTGGCAAAAGCAATTTCTAGAAAGTAAGTCTAGTGAACAGGTTAGAACAATGTAAGATTTGCCATGATACCTCTTCTAGAGGATGCAGAATACCTTTGTGAGCAGAAAACTGCAAATCACAAAACCCATCAGACTTGGTGTTTGTGTGTGTGGGGGGATGTAAGTTGTGTAATCCACTTATATTTTAGTATACAACTATCTGAAATTGCACATACCTAGAATAATAATGCCATCCACAAAAAACAACCACCAATATTCTTTTCAGACATCTGTATCTGATTTAAAAAAATCCAGTACTGAGTGCATTCTCAGGCAGTCCTAAAATTAATCCCACCTCAGCAGGTCAGACATTCTTTAACCATCTTCTTCCTCCAAGTAGTCTTTCTTAATTCATGGAACAGAACTGGATGTCTTTGTGTTAATGACCTCCTCCTATCTCCAATCCTGCTACCACTATTGATACATGTTAGGTTCTAATTAATCCCATATTAACAAGATCTGCTCATCTATCTACTGAAGATGATGTTGCTCTCAAACTTGGGCATTTCGACTTTTGGGGGGAGGGGGGATTTTGCTTATATTAATTGCATATACCAGGATGTTAGCCTCCAGAGCTCTCCCTTCCACCAGCAAGAGTTCCGGTATAGTGCCCTCCAATTCCGAAGTTAATTAACTATGATATTCCAACTGCCTGATGATCCAGAAGCCAGCATGGACTACTCTTCTCAGTATCAACATATCAATCATTCAAAACCAGTTGTATTTGAATAATCAATCTATACTGCTTAACCACAGTCTAGAGGTTGAGGCTGGCATAAGACTAGAGAAGACATTTAAAACAAAGGAGTTGGCCCCAGGGGAGAGGACCACTGTGGACCCCCACCACATAATTCTGGTACCTGCAGCACAGCAGGAAGCTTGAATCGTTGAATCTAAATGGAGGTCACCCTTAGTGCTCTGCTCCCATGGTTCCTTTCTAACTATTACTCCTTATTAGTACCACTTCTCAGACTGCAGAGAGTTTATCCCCATTACAAAGAATAAGAAGTACAAATGAAGAAAGAGAAGAACACATCACAAATGCTGGAGTGATATCCCCTCAAGCCTGGGAAAGAGCCTCAATCTAGTAGAACTGTGGAATACAGTCTGAAGTAGTTCAAGGTAATGATCACAAGAATGCTTGCTGAATTAAAGAACAAAAGCAAAACCAAAGAACAGTGGGTGAAGTACAACAGGAACAGAATGTAGAATGAGAAAATGTGAGACCTACGATTAGAATTACCAGACTTTAAAAATGCTATAACCAAATTAAAAAATATAATAGGGCCTCAACAGCAGGCAAGTGTAAGTTATATGGAGAATCTGTGAGTTCAAAAGTATGTTAGAGAACATACAAGTAGAATAACAGAGAGAAGGAAACAAAATGAAAATAGTGTTAAGGATTGTTTCGGGTAATCTAAAGAGACTAATAACCCATTTAATGGAGGTCCCTGAAGAGGTAGAAGAGAAAGGCATAGAAACTATTTGAAGAAGTAATTGCTGGGAAATATCTCAATCTGGGAAATGAGACATCCTGGTCCAAGAGGGCCAAAAAGTAATACCAAATACAAATGTCAGTATACCATGATAAACTGTCAGTCATGATAGGGCAGAACACTAAAAACTTCAATGAAAAGAAATAGTAATCCTATAAGGGAGCACCAATTAGACTACACTTTTTTTTCCCCAGTAGAAACCCTACAGGCAAGAAGGGAATGACAGGAGATAAAACTTAAGTACTCAAAAAGATTTCCAGTTCAGAATTCTTTACTCTGCAAGATTAACATTCAACAGAGACAGAGGGTCAGGAGATTCACTGAAAAGCAAAATAATTTACCTGCACCAATCCACACATGAAAGTAGTGCTAAAGGGTTATTATTGTAAAACAGCAGACCAACACAGAAGTAACATAATAAAGTGGAGAGTTACATCGTAGCCTACAAGGGCAAGATTGAAACCAAACTATCCAGCAGGTTCTGCCTCAGCAGAATTTCAGACAAAAATTACTAGAAACAACATAGACAATGAAAAGGAACTTTAAAAGATTTAAAAATTTAAAAGAAAAACCAACCCCAAATGGCAATAAGTACTGATGTCTCAATAATCACCTTAAATGTAAATGGTTTGTGAAACCTGTCATTTACAGGAAACCCATCTTACCAACAAAGATAATCAGAGTTAAAGGGTGGAAGATAATCATGCAAGCAAATGGCAGTAGAAAAAAATCAAGAAAAGCTGTATTTATATCAGAAAAGATGGAGTTCCAATTTTAAAAGGTAGTAAGAGATAAAGACTTTACATAATGGTTAAGAACATAATACAAAAGAAATAATGTATGTATTAAATGATAACACACCAAGATACATAAGTACTAGCAAAACTGAAGAGAAATATTGAAACAAAACAAAACACTAGAGAACTTAGTACTCAACTTTCAACTATGGTCAGATAAACAAGACAGAATAAATAAGGGAACAATAACCTCAAATGAGGAACTAGACTAAATAGGCTTAACAGTATCTACAGAACACTCCACCCCAAAATCACAGTATAGACTAATAAAGAAGAGAGAAAACATTAACTACAAATGAAAGAGAAGTTACCACAGGTAGCATGGAAATACAAAGGATTATAAGAGATTATTTTGAACAAGTTACATGTCAATAAATTCAGTAAAAATTTCTAGGTCAATATAGCTTACTGAGACCAAACCAGGAAGAAACACTGAGGTGAATAAATCAACTACAAACATGGAAATTAAAGCAGCAATTAACCTCTCCCCAACAAAACCCCAGAATTAGATGGCTTCATGAATTTATTAGATTTTAAAGAACTTATGCCTATTTTGCTTGAATTGTTTTTAAAAACCCAAAAAGATGGAACATTTCCTAATATACTTTAGAATACTGAAACCAGGTAGACAGCACAAAAAAAAATTTTACAGACCAATATCCTCGGTGAATATTAATGTGAACGAATATTAATGTGAATGAATATTAAAGCTTCAACAAAACACTAGCAAATCAAATTCAGCAATAGATCATAAGGTTTATATATCATAGCCAAGTAAAATTCATCCCAGGGATGCAAGTATGACTCAGTCAATCAATGTAATGAACTATATATTTTTTTAAAAAGTATGGTTACAAATCATAAAACAGATGCAGAGAAAGCATCTGATAAGATTTGGCAACCACTTCTATTAAAAACTAAGCAAGATGAGAACAAAAGGAGTCTACCTCAATAACAAAGGCCATGCATTATAAACTGATAGCTAATGTAATATTTAACAGTGAAAAAAGAAAGGCTACCCTAAGAAACCAAGAAAAAGACAGGATACCAACTGTCATCACATTTGTTTAATTTAGTAGAGCAATCAGCTTGAGTAATCAGACAGCAACAGGAAATGAAAAGAATCCAAGTTGCAAAGGAAGAAGTGAAACTATCGCTATTTGTAAATAATACAACATTATATATAGAAAACCCTAAAGACTCCATTACAAAGGTATAGAAATAAGTGAATACACAAAGTGGCATGTTATAAAATCAACATACAGAAATCCATTGCATTTTTACATACAAACAACAAAAAGAAAAGGAAATTAACAGTTTTATTCTATGTCAATTCAAAAAGGATTAGCTATTTCAGAATTAACATGGATGTAGAAGACTTCTACAATAAGAACTACAAGACCTTATTGAAGGAGTTAGCTAAGGTGATAGACATTCCACAATAATGGATGGGGAGAGTTAATATAATCAAAACTGCTCTTCTACCTGAAGCAACATATAAATTTAAGATAGTTCCCACCAAAATACCAACAGTATTCTTCAAAGAACTTGAACACAAATACTGCAATTTTTAAGGAAACAAAAGTCTTCAAATAGCAAACTCAATCCAGTGAAAAGAGGCGAGAGAGGCATCATGTTACCTCACTACACTATAAAACAACAGTGATTGGTACAAACACGTGAATCAGTGGAACAGAATCAAAAGTCCAGAAAATAAATTGATGTTATAACAAGCAGTCATGATCTTACAAGGGGGAAAAGAAAGATTAGAAATGTTGAGAAAACCAGATAGTCAAGTGCAGAAAGAATGCCGCTGTATCACACACTAACTCCAGGCGTAAAAATTCTGAATATTACAAAGAATTAGATATAAGATCTGCACCAAAAAAACACATAAAATACTGGGGATATGTTCTATGACATCAATAACAAGAGTTTCTGGAGACAACACCTATAGCAAGGAAAGTAAGTCAAACAGTTGGGATTTAAATTTCAAAGTTCAAATTTAAAAGCTTTTTATACAGTTAAAAAGTGTCTGTATTAAAAAGACATCCTACTGAATGGGAGAAAATATTCACACAATTATACAACAAGGAGTTAATATCCAAGATACATAGAAAATTTATTCAATTAAAAAAAATTTTTTTAACCCCAATACATGGACAGTAGATCTAAACCAAAGAGGATATTCAGAAATGAATACATGGAAAAATACTCATCCTTAAAAAATCATTTTTAATAAGGGAAATGCAAGTTAAAACCACAAATTATTGCCCTAAATCCATAAGAGTGGCACATTTTAGAACACCCAAAAGTGCTGGAAGGGATGTGGAGAGAGAGGATCCCTAGTACTCTTTATGATTGGTAAGTAAACTGGTACAGCCAATCTGGATTTACCTTTAAAAACCCAAATCCAAAATACCAAATGACCTAGCAATTCCACACCTGGGTATTTATCCAAAGAAGTTGAAGCCATCAACTAAATAATAATAATAAATCTCATGTTCTACAGTGTTGCAGCATTTGCAATAGTGAATACCTGAAAGCAACCTAAATGCTCAGTAAGAGAAGACTGGATCAAGAAGATGTATATTCATACTATGCAATACTATTCAGTCATGAAGACAAATGTTACCATTTACAATATGATGGAAGGAGTTAGCAAGTGCAGCAAAGCAAGTCAGAATGGCAAAGACAGATATTGGACATTTACATAGTGGGCAACTCGACAAAATAAAATAGTTAAAACTAGCAATCTTTAATAAAGTGATGTTTCTTGGGGGGGGTGAGAAAGAGTCTTAAGTGTATATAACAGATGGTCAGGTGGGATATAAAGATTTCTGAAGAGGAATGCAAGAGTGGAGGATCGGATATCAATATATATTTTTTTAATGCTTGTAGTATCGATACGTTCTCCATAGGAGTCTAGTAGGGTAACTTGTTTTCTACTAGAAAAATTCCCATGGATTGTAACTGACAAGAAAAATACTCTTTGGGGTGGGGTGTAGTGGTATTGGTGGTGACAGAGCAACATCAAGAGAATTCTTTGGAAGACACTCAGATCATAGCTGTCATAAAAAGACCTGAGGGTCAAGGCCCCCGAAGGTAGTTTCTGTTATAATCACTCAAAATTAATGACCATTAAGAATTGTCTGATGTCCCTAGAATACGTAGAATAACAATTTATAAGAAAGATGCAATTTCTCCCTTATTGAAGCTTCCGTAATTCTTTTGTAGCACTGATTCATATTTTTATGCAAATTTGCTTCACAGGCAGTCTCTAAGCCTTCATTTTTAACTTGTTAAAATGTATACCAAAACACTACTTTAGTCAAATCATTCCTTCTCATGAATTAATGATGAAGTCGTACTTCACATACCAAGTTGTTTCCTAAACTACACATCGGCAATTAGAAATATGTGAAAAGTATTCATTTAACCTGTAGGATTAAAAAAGAGCTCCCATTTTATTATAACCAAAATGATTTTATAAATCAAAATAAGCTGCCAAAATACAGTGCAGTATATGGCAGATTAAAAGATATTCAAAAACTAGTTATTTTTAGAAAAATAAGTTTACTTCCTACTAAACATGTTAGGGTCCAGATAATGTTAAATAATTCCTATGATGAGCCAAGTACCATTTGTTCAACAGTAGGCCTTTGCAGTTGGTCTGGAAGCTGACACATAGCTACTATTCTTTTTGATTTGAGGTTCTTAATATTGGCTTCATTTTTTCAGTGTTTGTTTATTATTATTTTTTTTTGTACTTATTTTATTTATACAGAACTGGGGTACAGACCAGAGATGCGGAGGGTGAGAGAATTCCCCAGGGACAGAGTGGGGAGCAGAACAGGCAGATCAACGAAGTACACTGCTGAGGGGGGCAGCGAGCAGGACAGAAGAGATCTGCCTCACCAAGTGGATCTCCTCCGGGGCAGGCGGGATCGAACCCATGTGGAAGTGGCTTCTTAGTGCAGTGCTTTAACCTGCTGCGCCACCAGGGAGGGCCCTCAGTGTTTATTTTTAAATTTCCTTTGCACTGGGGACTATCTTTAAAGAAACAAATATTGCTGGGCATTTAATAAAGTTACTGGGAAGCCTCTGTGCAATAACTGAACTCATTACAGATGCAGATTACTTTTGAAGTGGCCACAGCTTAGAAGCATTACACCCTTGCATTAAGTATTTAAAACAGAGTGCCTGACTAGCTCGTGTAAATATTCAGAGCCACACTTAAGTGATTATTTGTTAATGGAATTTGAACATAGTTCACCAATGGCTCATAATAATCTGTGTACAATTAAGTGGTTACCATAGTAGCCACTTTTCACATTTATTTGCATATGAATTGTTATATCTGAATTTTATGAGCTTCTGATTTTATTCTAGATCCACCAATGGATTTTCTAAGAACAGATCCTAATGTCTAGTTTACTCAAATTAAAGCCCACTTAGTTTACTTGTTTCTAGGCAGTTTTTTAATTCTAAAGATCAGTTCTTTTTCCCTTCATATATAATGATATATGACACAAGCTATGCAATGTCTATCAACTGACAGATTCCAGGTAGATCGGGAAAAGCTCTGAAAAATCATAACTTCCACTGCTAGTTTATGTTATGACCTCCCTTTTTTGTATAATCATATTATCAAAATATTCTGAGCAACCATCAGTTTACAACTGGATTGTCTTAGCCTCCTAAAGCAGCTGCCTGGTCCAGGCAAGCTGCCCCAGGGCAAGAAATCCCTCTGTCTCCTGAGACAGAAGGCAAGCCCCAGGAGAGATAAGACCCCAGGGCATAAAAACTCCTGGGAAGCTTCCTTGGTTTCTTTATATAAAAAAGCAAACCTCTGATAAGACGCCCAGGGCATAAGGACTCATGGACAAATTTTAACCTTGATTACACAGGTGTTGTTTGATACACAACTGTACAACTTTCTCTTAATTTACTCCTTTTTAAAACAAGCACTAAGTACGCTCTGCTAGCCTAAAATTAGCCACTAGCTTTTCTTTAGACAATCACTGATAACACTGATAACACAATTTATTACTACCCCAAGACCCCTAATAACCTTTTGCTAACAAGCTCATCCCTTAGCAGACCCCTCTTCCTTTGAGTGATAACTAAACAGCTGTATACATGATAATTATCACAAAAACGTATAATCTAGTATACCATAATATGTTAAGGGAAAAATGCTTTGTTCCCCTTGTCCTTGAGAACGTTTTATGGTGATTTCTCATTAACTTATCCTATGCATTATTGCAATTAACTACTTGTTACACAGTATAAATAAAGACCTGCTGAGGGAGTGGCAGGAAGACTTGCACCCAATCCTGACTCCTGTGTCTTCCTCACGCCCGCTCCTCTCCCCCCTTTTGGAATCTCTGCTCGCTGACGCCTTCCCATCTTAGGGTCCTGCCTGTCTTGCCTCCAGACACCTCGATAGTTGGAGCTGGTCTCCAACAGATATATATTTTTTTCATCCCTGAAGTATAAGAAATAATGATTTTAACATGGCTTGGGGGCAGAAACTCAAGAAATTAAGACCTCAGGCTAAGGTCTATGCACTTAATAGATATCCAGTAGAAGCACATGGAATTGAAATGTAATTTTGGCCTGCCTTATAATATTTCTGTATTCTGCAAATGGCCAACAAGTAAGAAAAAATGGTCACTGTCACTTATAATCAGACAAATGCAAATCAAAATCACAATCAATGAGATATGACTTTATACCAGTGAGAATAGCACATATTTAAAAAGCCAGCAAAAACAAATGTTAGTGAGGATATGGAGAAAAAAGAACTCTCCTACACTGCTTGTGGGAATGCAAATTGGTTGAACCACCATAGAAGCTATGTGGGTGGTTCCCCAAACTAATAAAACTGGGGCTTCCATATGACTTAGCCAGTTCCATTCCTAGGAATGTACCTAAAAAGCACAAAAACATTAATTCAAAAGGAAATCTGTACCCCTATGCTTACTGCAGCATTATTTATAGTAGGTAAGATATGGAAACAACTCAAATGCCCAAAAACAGATGACTGGATCAAGAAGATGTGGTACATATATACAATGAAATACTACTCAGCAATCAAAAAAGAAAAACACATGCCATTCACAGCAACATGGGTGGAGGAGCTGGAAGGGATAATGCTCAGAAATAAGTCCAAAAGAAAAAGAAAAGTATTGGATGGCTTCACTAATAGGAATATAGGGGAACCAAATAAGGGATCAGAAAAAAAAAATAAGAATTTAAAAACAGGAGGGAAGAGCACAAGGGATGATGGTCATAGCTCATGGGTGAAATGGTGGTGGAAATTTTGTGGGGATACACATGAGAAAGCAAACTGTACAAAAATGAACAATGATATAAATATATATATGAATTAATAAAACTATTTCTACATTTTCTAGTTTTTAACAAAGGATTACCAAGGTTTAACAAATTAGTAAATACATCGCACATTTGATTCAGACATAGTTAGCCCTGCCTTCTGCTGGAGGCACTGTTAACGAACCAGAAATCAAGAAGCACCAGTGCTTATTCTAGACAAAATCCAGAGATATTCCTTCTATTTTCCTCCTTCATTTTCTTTGAGGGTATTCTGAAGTTGGGGAACCAAGGTCTCACTGGCTTCTCAGAGAAAACCAGCTGAATTTTTCAGGTTATAAAATTATGAGGCAAGATTCTGTGGGAGTCAGGAATCCCTTTCCCTTTGTCCTGTGTTTCACAAACCCATTCTTTCTTCTGTCTTCTCCAGTGACTGATTTTTCTTTTTGGCCTGGGAGTGAATGAATATGGCATGGGCTAAGTCAAATGGATGCTGGGACCAGGCTGAACTGTGGTTACTTTTCACCTTGTGAAAATACCCAGTCCCAGATAGTGAAGGTGGGATATTTCGTATGCTCATATACACTTCCATACATAACTCCAATTCATGACAAAGCAATTCAACAAAGCAACAACCTCCATTTGTCTTCTCTCTCAGATTCTTCTCCTTTTATTCTTCCCTTTTTTAACGTAATCCTTCTTCATCCTCAATTATTGTTTACTTCCAAGAATGCTGAGTCTACATGTCCTAGGACCTGAGCCACCAGAGAAAAGTGCAATCCCCTAGGAACATGCCGTCTCCCTCAGTGCCTCAGAGGCAGAGTTCAGCTACCAGCAATCTATCTGGTCAGACTGATGGAGCAGTCTGGACTGAGGCTGCTGTAGACAGACAGAGGACTACAGGGAGTAGAGTGTGAGAGCCAGCCAGACACAAAGAAGCAAACAGGCCTGTGAGGGAAGACTGGAAGATAGCAGGCCGCCGGACCCAGCAGCTCAAATGCTAGTCCAACCCTCATGGCAACCCCACTGGAATAGTCCCAGCCAGCTCAAGTGAGCCAAATCCTGAGCTCATTTTGATGGCTTTTGTCCCAAACCTGAGTCACTGGGGATTCCACATACTTCTAAGAGAACCCTAAATGCATTTCCAAAAACAAACTGCTTGATGCTGTCATGGAAAACCTGGATCTTTGCATTCTACAGTTTCACTGTGGATTACATCCAGGTCACAACCTACGGAAGACAGCTGGCACAGCAGACCCTGCTGGCGGAGTACCCAGCTTTTGTAATGAATCCCAGAGGGCTATGAACCGACCTGCATTTCTGGCTCTGTCAAGTCCAGGACAAGCCCTCACCTAGTGAAGACCAGTCAGACTGTGATTTATTCTACCAGGGGAGCCCGAGAAGTCACCTGCAATCAAGACTCAACTACTAGCCTCCAGAAAGGAGAGGAAAAGAGAAGTATGTTTAGGGAAAAAAGGAGAGCGAGACTTATGTTCTTTGTTTTCCTGTCCACACAACTGCTTATCTTCAGCTTAAAAAAAAAAAAAGAGCACTCTTCGAGGACACCCAAAGTGACCCTGGAGCCACCGGCCTATACTCTGTAGCCTTGACACAGGTAGGGACCAGGGAATGGCCTACATACTGTAGCTGTATTTTATTATTACTTTAAAGTAACCTTAGTTTTGAGATTGCTACTGAGGTAGCACATTCTTTCTCACGTCTAAAATCAGAACATCAAAGTGTCATTTGTCATAATGAAGGCTAAACAAATTTGTCTCCTCTTTAATCGTTAAAGTTAGGTGTAATAAAGAAATACACCTACAGCATTTTTGTAATTTTTCATCCAGTTATACTTCTAAAATGTCATTTATGCCAAAATAAAAGTTGTAAGAACAAACAGTCTGAGTGTTTTTCCAAAGAATCCTTTTGTTGCTCTGGCACTGGCCTTTTTTCTCACCATTTGTTTCAGTGCAGAATAGATCCAGAGTGGGGGGAGAGGTACAGCAAGAGAAAAGACTGATGTTCACAGCTGCAACCAGTCCTTGACTAAGGCTGAGGCTGACCAGATGCTACTCCAGATTGGCCAAGAGAAGAAAAAGCAGTCAGCTGCTTCAGACACTGGTGAGGCAATTTTCTCAGGCACAGATTGAGAGCTGCCATTTATGTGGCTTGAAAAGCCTGGTGCAGACCTCCATTAGAAGGAGCCTACTGAACACCCCTCATTGATGTGCCCTCCACCATCAGGAGGGGGCTGGCTGTCTAGCACTTAGTCCGTCTTTCCCATGATTTCAGCAGAGGAGTGCTGTTAAACTGGGAGGAGGAAATAAAAACCCATTTCTTCCTAGTGGTCCAGTGCTTATACTTAGATCAGTGGCCTCCAGAGAGGCAGTCTGTGAATACAGCAATCTCAGTCTCCTGCCATTTAAATTTTGAGTAACTTCATACTTTCTGAGATGCTGTACATATGCGTGGGGAACATAAGTGGGATAAAGTTAAGAATTCTTTTAGAAAGTCTAAACCTTTGAAAGACACAGAGGACTTAAAGACTAAGTGCAGGCATGCGGCTACGACCTTCTTTGCCCTCTTACCAGAGGCTGGACACAAACAGAAAGGTCAGGAATAACACATCAGAGAGAATAGTACTAGGAGGTATACATATCTTTGAGTCAAAATAAACACTCTAGCCATTTGAGAAACAGAAAACAAGCACCAAAATATATGTTAGACTAATCAACACTGAATTCACCTGGCTAACAACTTATCAAAAATTGCAAATAGTTTTCAAAACAGAGGGATATATGTATATTCTGCTTAAAAAGAAAGAAAAAAAATAAAAACCCTCCAAAGGACATACTGTGATTTCAGGACCCAAGATGTTTCAGCCCTTACTGTAAAGGATGACAATTTTCTCAGCATGGTAATCATTGCAGGGTCTCCTGCCTACCAACATATTAATAAAACCCATAATTAAGCCATGAAGTCATCAAAGATGGGCAAATACAACTGGATGAGGGGAAATAAAGCAGAACACTTCCCAGCAAGTTTTCCGACATACATGCATCTATGTGCATCTCCCTAAAGCACTGTGTGTCTGAGGTGAGTAAGGGCATTTCTCTGACAAGAAAAAGATGAATCAATATTAAAACCTATCTTAACACTTCTGGGAAGTGAAGTACAAGCTGAGAGAATAAACTTCAGATATCAGAAGCAAGCTAAGAAAGGAGACCATGATTCCAGTCTCCAAAATCTGAGATGTAAGAATTTAAGGTAAGAGTATATTTTCCTATCTACTTTTCAGAAGACAATGCCAAGGTTTTGAAAGGTACATTTATTTATCTCAAGTGAAAATTGCTAGTAACACAACTGAATATTAGAATCCTGTCCCTTCCCTTCCCAATCCCCCAAGTGCCGATCCAAGAGAGAAAGCCCTGCGGTGTATCAGGAGTCCATCCCCCTCGCAGACAGCAGAATGGTGGGGCAGGCCCACATCCTTTCTCTGGGCCTACTGTCCACTCCCACGACCCCTAAGACTGGAGAAGGCAGAGGAAACCATTTTTTTAAAAGTAGCATTGAGGACTATTCTTTGTTATTTCCAACATATTTGTACAATTGAACTTCTATTGTTCATTTTAATCAAATTTGGTAAACTTGTTAACTTTTTTCATTTTAATAGGTATTAACAAGTTACCTAAATCTTTTATTTTTTTCCACCTACAAACATTATCTCTTAGGGCAGAGAAAAAAGTGTTTGATCTGTAGTTTTGGAAGCTAGCCCTGCTGACTTTTAGAGTTTGTGCCAAGGTAGATAAGACTTACTTTACTTTTCACCTGTTTCTCTACAGCTCTAGACACTAGGCTCAGTACTTATCTTCACTGTTGAGGAGTCACATGTAAGAAACTTCAGAATATGCTGAGGGATGAGTCTCCTGAGTCCTACAGTTAGGGTGGCAGATGGATTACTACTTCCCATGTTAAATGTCCAGAATAATAAACACTTTCGTTATGTTTTTACATCCCCCCCCCCCGAAGATTAAGTAACTTTGAGTCTATTTCTCTACTTCCTTGAGGGAGTTCTTAAACTTAGCTGTCAATGTAAGTGTGGGCATATATGAGTATGTGTGAATTTCTACTGCCTTGAACAAGTCCCCTGAGTCAAGACAGACAGATACTCCTCTTGGTTCAAGATCCACCTTTCAAACCCTTGTGGTAGGCTATGCAAGTACTGTAGGTGGTAGATGTTTTCTTGTAGCTCACAGCCTCTCTCTGGAATCCCTGTAAAGCTCATACTTTGCTTTCTGCCTATTTTTAACCAGCTCATTGGTAAGAAAGTCCAAGAAAATGAAATAATTCGAATTAGTTTATATTTTCTGATCTGAGCACACTGAACATTCTGTCAGGCTCCAAGAGACAGACAATTTAAAACAGACATTATTTAATACAGAACAGCTGATTCTAATTCCTTCCTAGCTTGCCTCTTCCCCTCCCAAGCTGAAGTCACCCTGTGGTTGGGATGAGGCAGGACCAGGCTCCTGCCCCTGCAAGCTCCTGCCTTCCCTTACCACTGCAGTGAGCCCCTCTCACTGCCATTCCTCAGTGAGCAATGAGGAATGAGGTAGAGAGAAGCTTTTCATTTAACAGAAAAGCAAAACATAGTAGAACTCAAGCAAAGCCTGATAACTTAGAACCTGAGGAAATGAGTAATGATGGGAGGCATGTGAGACAGAGATCAGATGCTTCTTCTGGTGAAGGGAGAGTGAAACTAAGAAAAGGCAGCAATGAGGGCACACCACTTGCTCCTGGAGGAAATCTAAACAGACAGAAGGTGTCTTTTTCAAATGGGTGGTAAATGAGTCAACAATGAACGTGTGACCATGCAGAAGCCCTGGCCCCAGTGCTCCCAGACCCCTCCCCTCTCCCAGCACACCTACCTGCAATTCCTTGCAACAGCCCACAGACGTTGAAAATACTTTTCTTCATGATGCTTTGCACACACATAGTGAAGACGGACACCAGAGCCACCGTGCAGAGAATGAAGATTCCCGTGGCTAAGAAAATAGCTGTGGCCTGCCAGAAGCCACTGGCAATTTCACTGAAGCTCTCAGCATAGGGCCCACATAGCGTCTCCCGCTGGAAGTGTTGTACCCCAGGATTCCGGATGCAGCGGGCGTAGATGCCCAAGGTGGGATGGTAGTGCTCCAAGGGGCCCCTATTGTGGTCATCAGGCTCGGCATTGTTGCGAGGGTTGACTTTTCCAATTAGCCAGTCTGCGCTCATGAAGGCAATGAGCTCTGCAAAAGCCACCACAATACTCAGGAGGGTCCAGAGCATCGAGCGACAGGTGACAATGACATGACACATATTGATGTTCAAGGCAGAGAAAGAGTCAGGAGTCCGCGGGGTTAATAATAAGAAAGCCTGCAGGGAAGGAGGCTGGAGGCTCAGGCAGTTGCTGGCTCAGGCAGTCACTGGCTCAGAGGCAGGCTCAGTAGGCAGTGCCTGGTTTGAGCATTCACTCCCACAGCCTGGGACACCTTTCCACTGGCAGCTGGGCTATCCAGGGCTGTCATGCTGCCATGTCGAGCTCCTGAGCTGGGGCCAGCCTCACCTATAGGAGAGAAGGGAGGAGGCAATTAGCAGAGGCCTGACCCGCCCCTGAGCACCGCCCTCAAGGAAACTTCAGGTCTAAACAGAAGTGAGTCTCCTGCCCAGCAACTCCCTGCACAGCTGACCCTCCCAACCAACCCTCTTGTTCACACAACCGACCCTTCCTAACCCTTGTCACCACCCCAGCTCCGCAGAACCTCCCCTACAACAGCAAATCCTGGTTTCTGGCCAGCATGCCAGCTGTTTTCAGCACATTTACTGGTTTCTTTTAAGTTACCCCTCACACTCTCAGAATTGTTTGTGGTGGTTGCTGTTATCTCCAGGCAGCAAGACAGTAGAGAGAGGTCAATGACAGTTCCTGCATCTGCCATGGAGGCTCCTGTGCCATCATCTTTTATTAGAAGTCAAATAGCACAGGGATCTAGACAGATACAGATATGACTGGCAGTGAACCGTGTCAATGGACCGGCTGTATGTTTTAGTTTCTAGGATTCTCTGCTTGCTGTTTTGGTACTTCAATAAGTTTTCAGAGACTTGGAACAAAAAGTTTTGCTTAAAAATGGAAAATAGCAGCTTCCAAATTTGACCAGTCAAATTACTAAGCAGAGGCACAGAGTATTTGTTTCATAGGTGAGAACATTATGTGAGAACATAAAAGAGGACAGTATCATGAAAAGTGATTAATACATTGCTACCCAGACTTTTTTCATGCATTTCTCACTGCGTGAGTATTAGACAAAATAAATTATACTAATTTAAACTAAAAAAAAAAAAAATGAAAAGTTCCTGACTTACTCATTGGGGAAATTATTCAAAACAGAGGCATTAATGACCGCCGACTGAGTGTCATTACCACTGAGTAGACTTGCTGACAACAGAAACTCGCCCATGAAGAATGCATCCCTTGAACTACCCCAATTCATCACATATGCCCCTGCCTGAGCCCCAACTCACCCAGGTCTGGAACTCAACATGCCCATTGTTTCATATCTCACAAGGACTCATTCTGTTCCAAGGACAAATGGCTTCATTACCAGAGGGCTCTGCTCTAGCAGCTCAAACCTCCTTCAGAGGGGACTGAACCCTGAAACTGGGGTTGCAGTTGCTCATAGGCAGCCCCATTTTCTGCCCACTCTCCAAGGTCAGGAAAAATCAAACAGACATCTGGGCATAGGGCATGTACTGAATGATCAGATCTCATTAACCAAGGTCAAGTCAACTCCATGAGAAGTACAAAGAGCCCTTGGCATTCTGGTAGCAGGGTGGGGCAGGAGTTATGAGGAGGGAGGGAAGTGGGGAAATAAGGAAGCCCAGTGTTTCTCCACCGTTACTGTGGTAGCCTGCTGAGCTCTTAAACACATCACATTTAAAAATTCTCACATCACTCTAGTTATACAAGATGCTGTTTGTGGAAATCAGCTAGCCCAATACTAGGAACATAAGTACTTAATAATTGTTGGGGGTGGGGGGGGCTGTTTAATTGGGCTGTGTGGAGCATTGGCCAAGGGATAGGTGGTGTGTTCCACAGTAGGTATGGACGTCATCATGCCTGGATTCACCACTGTCTGGCCACAAGGCTGTTGAACTTCTAGGCTCAGCTTTGCCATCTACCACACAGACAGAATAAGGGTGTCCTCTCAATATTGTTGAGGAATAAGCAAGAACCTGTTAAATCGCCCCAGACAGTGCTCAGTATAATGAGTGCTTGACAAGTACCAACTCCTTTATCTCAGAGATTCTCCCTCACAAAGATGACACTGAGCACACAACAATTCAGCCTAAGGATTATGGTAAGTGAAGTTAGGAGAAAGACAAACACAGGATATGTGGAATATAGAGAAACAAAGCAATAGGTCACATAGAGCCAAACCAATAGCAAACCCCAGAAGTCTGACTGTGGAAGTGAGACTGCTTGAGGGAGAGCAAAGTATGGAGGGGACATGACAGACTCTAGTGCAGAACTATGGGTGGTGAGTGTGGTGGGGTGACATACATCTGAAGAGGTGTGATCCTATACTTGTAAGTCATATACAGCATGGTAAACTAGTGTTACTTCAATTAAAAAAATAATTAAAAAAATAGCAATGTGGGCCCTCCCTGGTGGCGCAGCGGGCTAAAGCACAGCACCAAGAAGCTAAAGTCACTTCCGCATGAGTTTGATCCCCGCCACGCCCGGAGGTGACCACATGGCGAGGCAGAGCTCTCCTGACCTGCCCACTACTCTCCTCAGCAGTGTACTTCCTAGATCTGCTCCCCGCTCTGTCTCTGGTGAATCCTCTCACCGCCCCTGCACCTCTGGCCTGTACCCCAGTTCTGTATGAATGAATAAATCTTAAGAAGAAGAAGAAGAAAAAAAAAAGCAATGTAACCAAACGAGGTGTGCAATAACACTGGCTACTTAGAGATGGTGCGGTCACTTGTCTCTATAAACTTCCTTGGTGGGCTTCAAGGGCAGGATCCTGGACTTAACTTCCCAGTTACCCACTGCTCAACTCAGTTACCAAACTAAACCATGGAAAATAAACTAACATTAGGTCAGAGGTAACACTCCCACTCATTCATTCTTACTCCCTCTCCTAAAGTTATCAAATTGAAATGTCCTTTCAGGAACATTTCAAAAGTGGAGGAGTTTAACATGAAAGCAGTCATCCCAAATGAATACAAGAAAACAAGCCCCCATGACTCTCCAGGCCCTGAGAAACTGCCCTCCTACAGGAGCACTGGCACTGTGAAGGGCCAGCCTGTTAGAAAACGGGGCTTTTGCAAAGTTCTCCCATTTGATTAGGAAGCCAAGTTATTGATATGTCCAGTCAATCTCAATCTCTGCCCCTCTTCTTTTTAATGGCAGTTTTTCATCAGACATAAAACCTCTGCTTGTCCTCTTATAGAGCCTCGGGACTTTGCTCTCTCCTCTCAGGTGACCTGGCGCCACTGTCCTGCTTAGTAAGCACTGCTCAGAGTCTCTGAAGTGCATTTAGAAGGAATTCCTGGAGAGAAAGGGTGTGAAACTTCAAGCTAAAGGAAAATGGCACATTCAGGCTTAGCCAACTAGTCAAGGCAGGAGTATTTCGAGCTCAGAAAATGTAGTTCCCTGTTCATTTGTGCTAAAACAATTCCCCTTGCCCATTGCACCAAATTCTCACACCCATGCTGGAGTGAGGCCATTATTCTCCTCTGTTTGGAACAGGGAGATAAGCCACACTCCAGCAAAATTGCTAATTACTAACAAGAGGAAGAACACTCATAAGCAAACACGGATGGACTAAAACTGGATTTCCAGAGGAGCCATGTGGAAGTGTAGCAAGGGGGTAGCTGTATGCGCTCTGTTAGGCAGGTGTCCTTGTTTGTCCACATCACATGTGCAGGAGAAGGGACCTGTTAAAACAACATCCACATCGACGGGGAAACAGACCTTTCTGACCGTTAACCACAGATTCAGGCACAGAGCCCCCCAGCACAGTCGTCCACTGCATTTACTTTCACACCTGCTTCTGCAAGCTCACTTAAGATAGCCAGGCCTGCGCTCACATCCCTCACAGGGTCTTTCCCAAGGGCCACTAAGCACATTTCTCCTCCAGGACACCTGGCCGGATCAGCACATCCCTGATGGCTGTAGAGCATGTGAACAGCTCTCTGACTTTCAGAACATGATGTGAGGGTTGTCACAAGATTTCCACAGGAAAGCCTCATAGGAAGTAATAACAGAACAGCAGCAACAAACAAACAAGTATCCTGGAGAAACCTACTGTCATACTATAGTCAGATCCAGAGCAAGGATGTGGTGGTGATGGGCTGGTGTGTGGGAGTCAGGCAAAGTCATGTTCTCTCAGAGTCCCAGTATTTAGAAGAAGGGGGAAGGGTCACACGTAGCTGAGTGTGGGGTTGGGAGTAGTCTCGCCCACCATGGGCCATCTTGGGCAGCTTCTGCAGTGACACAGAAACACCCAGCACAGCTGCAAAGTTGAGACACCCAGGAACAAGTTTACTTCAACCTAAATAGGTGGTAGCAAACTGAAAGGACTTCAATCAAAACTTCATCAAAAACCCACACTCCCCACCATTACAAAGCCCGTGAATGAGGTCATGACGAAGTGTGAAGAACATTACCTTGCCTCTCATCTTGAGTATGGTTTTCAGCAATAACATTAAATTTTAAAAACACAGATATAAGTTAAAAAGGATAATGAGGCCCTCCCTGGTGGCGCAGCGGGTTAAAGCACTGCACTAAGAAGCTGAAACCACTTCCACATGAGCTCGATTCCCGTCTGCCCCGGAGGTGACCACATGGCGTGGCAGACCTCTCCTGACCCGCCCGCTGCTCCCCTCAGCAGTGTACTTTGTCGATCTGCCTGTTCTGCTCCCCACTCTGTCTCTGGTGAAGCCTCTCACTGCCCCTGCAACTCTGGCTGTACCCCAGTTCTGTATGAATAAATAAATAAATCTTAAAAAAAAAAAAAAAAAAGGATAATGAACACCCAGGTCTAAAACTTGTTAACATTCTGTAGTATTTGTTGCCTGGATCCACGGGGTACGCTCTCACTCTGACAACTCAGAATGTTTGTTCTGAACCATTTGAAAAAGAGTCACAGGTGTCTTGACACTTCACCCCTAAATACTTTAGCACACACCTCCTAAAAAGAAGGACATTTTTCTACTTAGCCCACAATAAAATTCACACATCCACAAAAACTGACAATACTTCCTTTATATCCAAAGCTTAATCCATATTAAAATTTCCCTTCCCTGCCCCATTTTTATAGTTGTTTTCTTTAACCAGGACTGAATCAGGACTGATGGCTCATGCGCTGAGTTTCTTTCATTAAAAACAATCCTCCCATTTGTAACCTATCCTTCCCTGCCCACACCCCTTCTGCCCCATCTCAACATTGGCATTACTTTTGCAGAAGCTAGGTCAGTTGTCTTATAAGATACCTCAAAAGTTTGGGTCGGTCTTTGTGTCCTTTTGTTTCTGTGAAACAGAAGGGACTAAAGAACCAATTTCTAAGGTAAATGCTAAAGTGTGTTCAGATCCCGTAAGCCAGAGGCACCAGGCCCCAGCACGGTCTGTGGGGAATATACTGGGTACAGTGGACAGTGGGGGATTCTGATTTGTTTAAATGGAATTGGAACCTGAACTTCAAGAGTTGCCCTTAATGTCACTACATAATTTTAAACAAAAGTTGTCTTGTCAAGTTCATAATGCAATATTGTCAGACAAAATCTAAGTTTTAAAGTGAGCCTCAGTTGCCTTTTAGGATCAATAAGAAAGCAGTGAGTTTTAATGGAGAAAAGTACAAAAGGCGGAAAATAAGAATATGCACATATAAATCAACACTCATAACCTTCTTCCCTGGCGTCAAAGAGTGGAGACCTAAAGCCCTCTGTTTTAAACTCAACTTTGAGAGTAAAAAACTTGAGAGGTTGGCATCTGGCTCATTTAAGTGGATAGACGGGCAGCTTCTCCCAGAAGTGTGCAGTCTTAAACAACTGTGGCTTTCTAGTCCCTTTTGTAACACAGGCAGGCAGGATCACTGCCGTAAGCCAGGTTCCCTTCCAACAGCTTAAGAAGGCCCAAACACGGTCATGGAGAGAGTTATGCCATTTATTCTTTGAGTCTCACATACTCGTAAAACACTAGAAACCCCAAGAATCAACTAGGACAAGTGTCCTTTCTGACTGGAAGCTCCTGGCAAGCTCTTCTGGAAGACTGTATTATTTCCCCAAATATTTCTGTTCCTCCTTGGAGGAGGATCATACTTTTCCACTCCAGCACCAGGAAGTCTGACCACTGGACTTGCTTTAGCCCACGGAAATGACAGCTGCCACTTCAGAGCAGAAGCGCTTACATGTTCCCTCTGGCTCTGTCTCCTCCGTGAGTTCAGAAGAATACTATCCATCAGCCTGGGTGCCTCACAGTACAAAGCAGAGGCACAGTAGACCCCGAGGACCACTCGGTGTGGTTGGAAACCAAGGAGCCATTGTTGCCAATACTGAGACTTCAGGGCCACAGCCTAACCCAACCTCTTCTGCCGGCGGCACAGATCCTGGCAGAGTGGGAGTGCCCACACCCTGTCTCTTTGGGGTGCGGTTAAATTCAACATTATCTCTTACCATACATAAGTCAGAGACCATTTTAAAATCAAACTGTAAAATATATCCCCATGGGTCCTTCCTGGTGGCACAGGGGTTAAGTCTCAGCATTACGAAGCTATCACAGTCACTGACTGCAGCATAAGTTTGACCCCCTGGCCAGGGAGCTGACCCACATGGCACAGCAGGCCTTTCCTTTCTCATTTACTGCTCCCCTCAGTCAATCCACCTGTTCTGTTCCCCATGCTGTCTCTAATGAATCCTCTCACCCCCATACGTCTGGCCTGTACCCCAGTTCTTATATGCATAAATAAATAAAACCTTTTAAAAAAAAGTCCTCTAACACATTAGAGCTTGTCAACTATGTCTGAAGCATTCACTATGTAATTCAAGAGGAAGGCTGCTACAGTGAAAATTTAGGTATCTTAATATATTTACTTTAGGGTTAATGAAGGCAAGTTCTCAAAAAAAAAGAAGAAAAACTCTTCTGCTTTTCTGAGTCAATTTGGACATCAGAAGTCCACATCAAGACTCAACTCCCGTATCAGGCACTTCTCCCAAGTTTCTTACCAAAGCATCTGCCCACGCTTGGAGCTGCTTCCGCTGTCCTTTCTCAGCTTCTATTTTCCTTCACACTTGGAGTGGCTCCAGCCACTTCCTACCACCGCCAGTTAGGATCGCAACTGGGGTGTCTGCCTCCAACAAGCCCAAGGAGAGTTCTGAGCTTGGCCTGAAGGGGAGGAGAGTAGAGGGAGGGGAGGGGAAAGGAGGGGAGGGCTGGACTGCAGCCTGGGACACACCCAGGATCAGTGACACAGGGTGTCGGCACAGAAGGAAGACACAGAGCTGCCTAGAGACCTGGCGCCAACCTGCGGCAGGCCAGATCTTTCCAAGGAGGGGAACCACGGGGCTGGAGAGAGAGTACCAATAACGGAGGGGCAAGAAACCAGTGAGGAGAACAGTGGGGGTGATAGAGGACCTGGGGCTGGGCTGTGGACTGACAAGGAGACAGTGGCCGGAGGCAAACTGGTCAGAGTGGGGAGAATGAAAAGCTGAGTCAGTGTGGCACAGGCAAACGTATGTGTCACAGGTTGTCAAGGGCATGGCTACAGCTGAAACTGTTTCAGGTGATCTTCCTCATGAGAGAATGTTCCTTTTAGGAGTAGTTGTTTTGGAGACAAAGGAGAATGAAGCATTCAGGTGAAAGTGGGTGACTGCCATGAGGAACATTTTCATCTGCCTCTGAAAATACCCATCACCTTAAAAAGAAAGTTGTTTCCACCAGGGAGGCCCTGCACAATGAGTTAAAGCACTATGAAACTATCACAGTCACTGCAGCATAAGTTTGACCTCTGGCCAGGGAGGTGACCCACATGGCGCAGCAGCCCTCTCCTGACTGGCCTGCTGCTCCCTTCAGCAGTGTATTTCAGTCCATCTGCCTGTTCTGCTTCCCACTTTGTCTCTGGTGAATCCTCTCACCACCACCCACCTCTACACCTCTGGCCTGTACCCTAGTTCTTATATGCATAAATAAATCTTTTAAAAAATTATTTAGAAAAAGGAGGTTGCTTCAATTTAGGCCTTGCCTTCTTTTGAACTAAGTTGTTATAAAAAGACAGCACAGCATTATGGTATCATTTTATAATCTCAGTAATTAGTACTAGACACAATGTTAACTCGGAAAAGAGGTCACTGAGGTCAGGTAGTTTAAAAATGAGCAAAAAAAAAAAAAAAGTTTTCCCTTCCTTGTACTTTATCTGGCCCTGAAAACCTGACCCATTAGTGCTACCAACAGATGCAAACTGCAGTGGTTAATGTTTAAGCCGAGCCTTTGTGTACCACTGCCAAGCAACAACCGAGGAGCTGAGGTGTAAGCAAAGGTGCACAGTCAGAGGACAGGCCTGCTGCGTGACTCACAGAGCAGGCTTCTCACCTGCCAGCCAACGCACGCCAAGCCAGATGCAACTCCCATGCAGCAAGCTCCTCTCAGGACCCCTCTGCAGCAACACTGAGCATATCCCAAGGCTCCCAGTTGCCATCAGGTTTGCTGGCAAAGCAGTGAAGAGAGGCATTTTCAATCCCCCACTAAAGGGTGTCATCAGTGAACTCAGCCTAATTAAAAAATAATGGCCTAATTGGTTGCCAGCCACTGTTCATGTTTTTTCCTGTTAAACCCTCTCCATTCTCACTGGCTTGTTTCTATCTAATACTGCTAAGAAGCTGTAGAATTAAGAAGGCTCTGTTCAGATTTCACCATCACTAGAATACTCACCCTCACTGTCTTTTATTATTTCACTTGCATCCACGCTGACCAAACACACAGCTAGCAGCCCCAAGGTCTGCACGTCCTGAAAGCCAGTGAGCTGGGTGAGGGATCTCAAAATGCCATTTAATCCACAGGGAATGAAGAACAAAATGCACAATGTATATGTTCATAAACTTGGCTCTTTTTGACTTTATGTATCAAAAATCTCTACTCTGGTGGCTTATTTCTCTCGTCTATTTAAGTCTATTTAAGAGCCAGGCACTAGTGAGTGATCGGGAATGCACACACACAGGCACACATATTTTTAATGACAAATTAAAAATAAATTTCAAAATGATCAAGACAGATTTGTATGCTGCCCCCACACTCGGTCCATTAAACACCATCCATCTCGGTGATTTCACAGTAGATCAAGCTACCCAGTGCTTTTCAACTTTCTCTAATGAGAATGCCAAATTCAAAACTGTAGAAGGCCTAAACGTTCTACATTTATTAACTAGAGGAATTCCCCAGATATTTAGGATTCAAATGGTGTTTTGAAAACAGATGGGCTTAAGTGGAGCACCCAGAAGAGGCTTTTGAGGAAAAGTCATCCCCATGGAAAGCTGCCACACGTCAGATTACCTGCGAATGTGGAGCCTTTAAACCAGCAGGGGTGGCGCTGACTGAGGCAGACTGGCCTGAGGACAGAATGCTGCGACTCAGTCCTCAGAGCAGCCTCTGCGAAGTCACTGCGCACTCAGAGTTCAGGAAGGTCAGAGAAAACTGCTGTTTTGGAGTCTGAATCCTTGCACTTGCTCACATGTTCTAGTCCTCTCTCCGGGGACAGGGACTACTTATAACAGATCTAACAATAGTGAGGCATGGTAAAGAGAGATAAAGTTCAAGCGGACGTCACAGAAGAAGAAAGTATGTCTCAGAAAACTAAGTTGCTTAAAAAAAGGCAAGAACTCGATAAAGGCTAGAGCAGGATTGGCTTTCGGTTCACCAGACCTGCCCCTCACCTCCTGTCCCCTCCAGGCCTTCCCTGTAGGCCTCTGTGAGAGAGGAAGGTTGGTGGACACATCGAGGGCTCTGCAGGGGCCCCAGCAGTCACCCTCCTCTCCTGCTCCCAGCAGGCTGGAGTGTGGGCTCACTGAGAACCAACAGGGCCCAGCAGGAGGAAGGTGCCAGGTGAGGGGTGGGGAAGACCATGGAGGAAAAAAGACAGTGCTCAGGTCATGAAGAAGACTGTCCTGGGGTGCTTGAGGCTGTCGGACTTCACCACAAACCATTTTCTTCAGCCCTGGCCACCGCTGAGTTCGTAAGGAGGCACCCACACCAGCAGAGAAGGTCCTTCCTCAGCATGGCAAGTGCCATGATCTCCCACAAAACAGTGTGGCTAGAAACTCTGGGTTTCGGCATAAAATGTGGACCAGATGGTGTTTGAGGGAGAGATGTGAAGGCATAGTGTAAGAGTGACCGTCACAGTTGCCTTCATAAGGTCACCATAATCCCACTGCTCCACGACCCGTGAGCTCATCCAGAAAAGCAGCATCAGGGAGTGAGTCAGCCTGGAGCCAGACTGTCTGCGTGAATCCTGATTCTACCACTTCCTGGGTAGTGACCTTCAGTTCAGATGTGCCTTAGCTCTTGTTTCTGTGCAAAAGAGTACTCACAGGACCTGCCACGTGGGTCTGCTGTGGTGGTCAACGACTTCAAATAAGGCACAAGCCGAGAGCAGTGCTTGGCACATAGAGAACTCCAAGGATGTGATGACCCTTCCCGGAGTGGGGCCCAGCCTCCCAACCCCCTCCGCCACTTCTGAGATCACACAGCTCTTCCTTTTCTAAAGCCCTAGAACATTGCTTTTCTGAAGTGGGAGCCACCAAAGCATCTACGTCACACGGTGTTAACCAGGATGACAGATCTGTGCCTGTAAAGCAAGGGCTCATCAGTGCTGGCCGTTAGCACTATGAGCACGATGGCCATCGCGGACTTTCCTGCTCTCATGGAGGGCTGTTTGTTGCTGCAGAGCCTTTGTACAAAGCTTCCAGGATATCAGCAATCCTTCATAAACTAAAGTTTGCCCAATAGCAAAGCCCAAAGGGAGGGGAAGACAGCAGACAGAGCATAGGGCAAACACTGGCGTGTGATCACACCCAGGCCAACAGGCACTTGCAGCTCCCAAAGGCAATGATTTCAAGCACATGACCAGCTGTTACCACCTACTCCCAGACTAGGGGCTCCCTGAAGCTGGTGGCACCCCAGAAACTACCTCTGGTAGACAGAAGGCAAGACCCCTTGATTACAAGGAATGCCAAGTGCAATGGCTTAAGGGTGGCAGAAGAGCATCCACACCTGATCACAGAGCTAAGCTGACAAGGACCCAGGCTGGATGGTTCCGTTTATTTCCTGTGATAGGGGCCCTGACTCTAAACTTTCATTCCCAGTGCCAGACTATTTTATTCTTGGAAACACAGAGCAAGAGGTAAACGTGACGCTCTGCGTACTTAGCTTCATAGATGAGCCACGCAAGGAAACGTGCCCCCATCACCTCTGAAAACTTAAAAGTCTTTAAAGATTCCTTCCCTTCTTAGAATTTTTTTTTCTGTTATAGATAAGCAAAACACTTGAGCATAAAGATTGTCAGAGTCATATGCCAAAGGACATGATAGAATACATGCTTTAAAATGTATTTGTATTTAAATATACCTATTGAAAGAAGATGACCCCCAACTGGCTAACTGAAGCACATCAGTGTGCTGTGCTGTTGGGGAAGCCACAGCGAAAAGTGCTTAGTTTTACGCAGTAGTTACAAGTCACATCCCTTTTATTTCAAAACACAAACCCTATGAAACTGTCCAATAAAATTAATGTTTGCTGCTGTTTATTCTCTGCTCCTTGGTGAATTATTAAAGTCAAACAATGTATTTCTCTCATCGGTTATAAGTGGCCCCAGAAGGCTGATTTGCATTCACCTGGGGGCACTTATTTCTGATAAGTATTCTTATTAATGATCTAATAAAATGTCTTGTGTTGCTATAATCGACCAAATTATTCAAATGGTGTTTAAAAACCCAACACTCCAACCCAACAGCCTGATGATAAAGCTGCTGACATTAACGTAAAGTGATTTTCAGTTTGACTTGGCGCTCAGTGAGATCATGAATGGAATGAATTTTTTTTCTCAAATTTTAGTCCCAATGCTGTCAAAAGCGGTATTTTACCAAGATCAGTAAAACTGAGCTGATTATAATGATAACGGCAGACAGCCAAGGCCGTGGGTGAGAGGCTCTGGTATACACGGCTTTTAGGCGTCAACCGCACACATCCTAAGTGGGGCAGCAGAGGGCTCCAGTTGAGAATAAAGAACACTTCCTTGTTCACCCTTTCCTGGCTTTGTTCCAAAATGCCCTGTGGTGGAGATGACCATTCACTGAAGCCAGGAATGAAGTATAGCTGGGTAGTAAGCTGTGCACAAAAATACCAGCCATCCCCAGCAAGAAGCAAGGGTTCAGGTCTGCAACAGGCAGAGCCATGGCTGTCCCAGGTGATGGGTGAAAAGGCACCAAGTCCTATGGTTTCCAAATAAAGCCCTAGTTTTCCCCAGGTTCCTAGAAGATTTGCTTTCTACATTTTTTTCTCTGCTCCGGACTCATTAAATACCATCCATCTCTGAAAAACATGCTTACTGAATATTTTCTAAAACTAAAGCACTTTAAAAGGAGTCTCATAATTACTGGTTTCCCAAATTGGAAAATTCATTTTAATATTCATTTGTTGATTCTTTTGACTTGCAAGAGCCAAATTATGTTTATCAGCACATAAATCCAGAGGGGGAGTTTCTCCTTGCTTAAGGCCTTACTGCCTGCGGTGTACAGATAGACAAGCTGGCATGTGGGAGGTGGAGGGGACTGGTGGGCAGGAACTGGCCTCCAAGTCGGAGCGGGAAAGCAGCAGCTACGATGAAGAGGGAGGCCTGAGGGACAGCCCCGTGTGCTGGGCAGGGAGACTGAACTGCAGGGGTGGGGCGTGGCGGCAATTTTGAAAAAGCCATATAAGGTTTTATCGAGGGCAAAATAACTCGAAAGCAAATGACAGTAATTTAATTCAAATGGGAGAGTTGAAGCTGGAGGGGGAAAAAGGTGGTCATTTTTCTGCTTCTGTTGGATAACCCAGGATAGCTGCATAAAAACACTTCTTGGAAGGTGGTAAAAGGGCTGGATCATGCTGAAGGTGCTTATGTTCTGAGCAAAATCAAAGTGGTCGATAACATGTGTTTTTGATGTGTGTCCGGTGTATGTGTGCGCGCGCATGTGTGTAAGTAGACATAATGACTGAGAGGGTGAATGAAATTTAACCCACACATATCTGCCAGATATTTAGTATGATGAACTTTAAATGAAAGAATGAATATTAACCTCCTGTTTCGACAGCCCCTCTTGCCCATTCAAACTCACTTTTTAATTTATAGGATTATTTGGGAACTTTCTGTAATGATTTCAAGGAACTAGAATGACCTCAAAGTGTGTCTGGCTTTCAGATCCAAATTGTATCAATGACAGAAACTCCTAGAACGCCAGGTTTAGGTAGTTTTAAGAAACAGGCTCCATTTGCTATCAAGCCCATGTGGCCTCAGAAGTCAGCAGGGGAACTGAGTTTCCTTGACACCTTCGGCTTCTATGTCACAACTCAGAATCTCCTGGTCCTACATCAACAGGCCTCACCACCAGCAGTGGAGCTCACTATCACTCAGAGGGGCTGTTTGTACATGATAGAATGCTACATTTGACTCTGGGGGAAAAAAAGAAAAAAAGACCACCCTAGGGCAAGAGTCTGTGAGTATAAAGTGTATTTCCAAAAAGAAATCTGCAATCCTTTTTGCAATATATCCCTTCCCACTAATTCTTTCTCAGTCCTTGCTCATGTAGGGCCTTTTCCCAAGAGGAAGAAGGTTCTGATGATGTGATTGAGAAATGATGAGCTTTTCAACTCAGGCAAGACACTTATTTAGATGCTGTAGGGAGCCTAAATACTGTGTCAGAAAGACAACAACCCTGACATAGGCTGTCTGGAGTGGCCATTCCTTAGAAAGGGTACGGCCAACCCAGGAACTGAGGGCTGAATTTCTGCCCCTAGGAAACACAAAAAAACAGACCACAATTCCAGACCGTCAGCAATAACTTCTGTGTCTGATCGCATGCCCTGTTCTGAGCCAGTGCCAGGGCACTGAAATGATGACATGTCATCCCCAAGGGGTCAAGACTTGTGAGGTCACAGGTAAGTCTCAAGGGGCACAGTAGAGAGAGCTGGGTGCCATGGAAATGGTAAGGCCCACTTGAGCCCTGTTCTGCATGAGGCAGAGCCACGGGAAGGAGCACTGAGCCGGACCCTGCTGGGATCAGTGTCATCCGGCCACACAAAGGGGCCTGGGCAGGAATGTGGTTGGAGGAAGGGGAGACCCAATGTCAGGGCTGTTATGCCTGGGTTATTAAACTGTGTTCACCTTAGGATGAAGGGCTCCTACAACATTTTCAGCATACAAGGGACAAAACCAAACTTGCCTTTTAGAAAATACCCTCTACATACGTGAAGGGTCAGGCAAGTAGAGGGTGTGTACACTCGCACCTATGTACACAGGGCACTGGGGACCTGGAAAGTCCAGGTCTGTGCAAAGGGCAGAACTAGCACTAGAGCAGAGGACAGTGCTGTGGTAAGGGCAGGAGAGGGGGCACATCTGGAGGGCCAGGAAGGCCATTAGGAAAATCATACAGTGCCAGAGGTAGCAAGGGTGAGCGCTAGAACTACTGCCTCGGAGAGGGCAGGTTTAATACATGTTTAGCAGGGACCATGAGTCTCGGAGTCTAACTGGCTAAAGAATCCCAGATCTCTGAACAAGTGCTTGAATGTTTCTACTCCCTGGAGTAAGAATATGACAGAAGGGATGTGTTGGGGGAGATCATAAGTCTGGTCTGGGCCAAGAGGAACCTGAGATCTATGGGGACACACATCAGGCACCTGGATATTTGGGACCTCCCAAAGCAAGGAAAGCCATGAATGAGATCTCCCAACATGAAGGCTGGAGTAAGAAGAAAGGAGACTAGGGATGTACGCTGGAGATTCCAGAAAAGTAGCAAAGACATGGACACAAAGTGAGAAGAATGAGGAGGAATGTGCTGGAAGGCAATGCAAAGAGACAGCTGCAGGGGTGTCTGTGGCCAGTGAAGACCAGTGGCCCCCATTGCTGTTCATGTCCTGTGAATCAAACACTGTGTCCTAGAAGGCAGTTAGGAAACTACTGAAAAGGAACTAAAGTCAGTTTTGCTATGGTCTGAAATACCCTTCAAACTGCTGTGCACTGCATTTTAGCTAGATCCTCAATTTTCTGGCCCCAAGCATTTAATTAAAAGGAAAAAAACGTCCCAAGGATGACTTTATCTGAAGAGCCATTGCAGTAAACAGGCAGCGAGCACAAGGTCAAGATGAGGAAGAATGTGAACAATACAGTGCCCTGGTGCTGCGGGGGGCGTGAGGACGACGGAGGGAAGGAAACAAGCCGGACAATGCACAGATGTCTACGTTCCTGCTGCCAGGAGTTCAGACAAACAGGAAGACCTTAAACTACTCCAACTGGGAATGCTCGCTTTTGCCTGATGAGCAGAGGGGCTGAGCACATGACTGGAACACAAAAACAGAAGGTTGTGATTAAGGCTGCGAGAGCCATTCCACGCAGGCCAGACTACAACCTCGCTCTTGTGGAAGCCTCAGCCCAGCCCAGCCCTTGCCCTGACCATGCTCCCTCATCCTGTGGTCTGTCCTTCTGGGCTGGTCTATGATGTTTCAGGGAGCACAAGGTCTATGTGACAGCCTAGGCTGTGCCCGCTCACGGAACCCAAACAAGGCACCATAAATCAACCATTTTAAAAGTTCTCACAGACATTCAGAAGAGAACTGATATATATGACCCTTCTAAGGGGATCCAAAGAAATAACCTCTGGTATAACTCTCCAATGGCCTGCACTGCTCTACTACCAAGATGGCACCATAAGAATTGTTAGAAATCTCTTGCACATCGAAATGTAAGAATTGCATGCAATGCTTTCTCCTTGTAAATAGTTATGTTATAAACAGTTTTCTTTCTATTAAGTTATAAATAGTTTTTAAAACTATGCAAACAAGAAATATCTCTTGAGCTGAGTGAAGTTCCGAACATGGCCTGGAATGTAACCCCTTAATTGCTGACCATAAAGGCTCTGCTGTAGCTCTGACAGAGTTTCCTAGGTTCAGCCCTTCCAACCTGTACCACTGAAATAACTCTTTGTTATGGGGCCTGTCCTGTAAATCATAGGGTATTCAGCAGCACCCCTAGCCTCTTCCTACTATAGGCCAGCAGCCCCCACCTGGATGTGAAATAAGGATGTTTAAAGGTACTGCCAAACACTCTGGGAACAATCCTGATCTAGATAGCACACAGGATCTAGGTGCGGTGAGGTTCAAGTTCTGGCTGTGGCTCACACTAGCAGAATAAAATTGAACAAATAACTAACCTCCCCATGTCTCTATTTCCCCAGATGAAAAATGGGGATAACACTACCTACTCCATAGGGTTGATACAAGATTAAAGGTGAAAATGCATGTAGAATCCTTTGCATGGAGCTTGGCACACAGTAATCACTTAGTGAGTGATAGCCATGATAAAAATTAAAGAACAGAGTTGTAAACTCATGACCTTGAAAGACAGAAGGAACAGAGCAGGTCACTGCCACTTGGAAAAAGCAGGCCACCCACATAGTTCATGTCTGGACAATCTGTATGAGGGTAATTTCGGCTAGTATGCTAGAACACAACCCCTCATTAACATTAACTTAATGGAAATCAAGCTGCTTTAATCCTTTGAGAGCAAAAGGGGGTAGTAATAAAGGGAAAGTAAATGAAATGGAAAAATAACTTATGGTCCAAAGAGAAATATCCTGACACAAAGAAGAAAGGTAAAAACACTGTTTAAAAACTATTTTGGGTGACACATGAAAATGCACATGCTGAATTTGGGAACTGGGAGCCTTATTAAGAGATGGTGAGCACTGGAGAGTTGAAAATGACTGTTGGAAGATGACTCTCAGAAGTGGATGCAGTGAAGAGACATCAGAGGAGGTGGAAGATGTGAGCTGTGGAGACTCTGGCCACAGGTCGTCTTACAACTTGTTCCTGTCAATACAGTTGAGCCAGCTGAGGAATGACAAGAGCCCCATGGTGTCGCCAGCAACTAAGAGCTTCACAGCAAGATCATGTCTGCTAGCTATTTCCCCCTTGGTGGGATACTGACACCCCCACTCGCATCTCAGTCTCCAGGCCAATGTCCATGGCTCCTGGTCACTTCCACCACCCCTCCACACAGAATACAGGCAGCCATGGCTCCAACTCAGCCCGGCCATGTTTACGCCTCACATGCTAGCTGAAATGACCAGAAGGCAAATGCTGTGAGTCAATCAGAACCAGTACCAAAAGCTTCATGGGCTCGGAAAAAGCTAGTGACTTTATTCAGTAGCTGAAATAACCTGTTTAAAAGGCCTCTGACTCACAGAGATGCAACACTAACTTAGCTCTATCTTCTAATTGGCTACTTAAAAATATAACCCAGTCTTTGTAAGACAAAGCCTGAAACTCTTTAGTCAAATACCCTCTTCACCACTGTCATTTTTCTGACTTATGTTTTACTTATATTTCAATAATATGCAGTTGTCTATTATGTCATTCAAATGCACCACATTTTTCACTTCTCATTAAAGGAAATAAATAACCCAGAATAGTAGTAGGCTTGTGCCCAGCACTTAAGGCCATACACATCAGCATTCAACAATGCGCCCACACATCTATAATCTTCTGAGCCCAAGTCTTGTCTACACAAAAACCCAGTGGAGGCGAGAGACTTTTTTCACCCTGATATGCTATTATGTTGTTGTCAGTTAAATGCACTCTAAGTACCAAATGAGGAAAACAAGACAGCCCTCCATTCTTTTTTGAAGGCAGGCCACAAAGCGCCCTCCTCTTGACCCCAACATCAAATCAAAGCCATCACATGGCATTTACATTCCAGGGTAATTTTCACAAGATAAAAAATTTGCACAGCACAGTTTAGAGAGTAATCAACTGCACAGAAGTAAAGTACCCAACAGATAGTAGAAGTTAAAAAATGGTAAAGGTCACAAATGTATAGTTGATTTAAAATAGCAGAAACCATTTTGAGGAACCCCAGCAAGTGAAAGGGATACTCCCTTTGTCAGAACTGGGAAACATTTAGTCCTGCTTGAAGGAGATCTATACTTCTCCAGCCAACATTTTGTCAAGTCACCATTTCCACTGCTAGTTCCTGTCAGTGTTCCTTCTGAGTAACTAAGTGTTCCTCTCCCGTCTTGGCCAAATACCTTGGAGACCGAAAAACAAACGGACTCAGTTACCATGTTAAGTCAGTTCTGTCTGGAAATCAGAGAGCAGGACTCTGAAGCTCAAGCTGTAGTGAAGTTCTTGATGAGATTTTCTTTTTACAAAGGTCGCCAAGAGCTTAGAATGAAGGAGGCTAATGAACAGTAGCCTGGCTTTCATGCTGTCTCCTGGGAGGCACAGTCCATCCCCACACTTTCAGACAATTTTTAATCCAAAAGGATAAGAAATTTGGACAATCTTCCTATCCTGAGACTTTTGTTTGCAAATTTTATATACAAAGGCCCCTGCCTAAAAGCAAGCATATGTAGATGGTCAGTTTTACGATACCTCATTTCTAGTAGCACCAAAGAAGGATTTTACATTTTACTTCATTCGTGTGGGAAAGAAGAAGATAGCAAAATTTTCAGATTTCATCGTTATAAAAGTTTTAGTCCCGGCCCTCCCTGGTGGTGCAGCGGGTTAAGCACAGCACTAAGAAGCTAAAGCCACTTCCGCATGAGTTCGATCCCTGCCTGCCCCGGAGGTGACCGACCACATGGCGTGGCAGACCTGTCCTGACCCACCCGCTGCTCCCCTCAGCAGTGTACTTCGTGGATCTGCCTGTTCTGCTCCCCATCCCAGGAGAAAACAAACAATGCCATTCACCTGGAAAAAATCTGCACGCTGCCCTGCTTTATTTATTCAGATACTTAATGTTCATTAAAATGCCTCAATGAGACCATGAAATCAGAGGCCTGAAGAGTGTGAGCAAAATGTGGCAGCCAAGATGATGGAGGAGTGTCGATATTCACGGCTCCACTTTTCATTCCCCTTGTTTCCCAGTTTTGTTAACTCTCTTTGTTTTCTGAATCTGACATCTACTAGGACTTTCTACTGATGACAGTTGATCTCTGAGCTACAGCTATCTATTGAAAATCGAACTCCTCTTTAGGGTGATTGTGCTCCCTAAAACAGAAATAAGTTCTAAAATGTTGAAAGCAATGCATTTCATGTGGGCATTTAGTCCTAGAACTATGCCTGCTGTGGGCTTACAAGATAGATACTATTGTGCTAACTCACCCTGTTCACACGCTCCCTAATCTCAGTCTGTCTTATACCATGTGCTTTTCAACCCACTGCCATGTTTTGCATTTGCTGCAGAATGTGTTTACGCAGCAATAACTAGCAGCAATGGGGTCATTCACAGGCCTTATCCCAGTTGCTAGATGTTCACATGTGGCACATCACTACTGAGCTCCCCACAGCTTTCAGGCAGGTGCTATCATCTTGTTTTACAGACAGGGAAATTGAGGCATGGCAAGCCACCAAAAGAGTAAGACTGTTCTCTTCACCATTCAAAATATTCACAGTACCCACATTTAAAAGACTCTTATAAATACTGACAACTGAGGTGTTTTAACCAGTCTAATGCTAACAAATTTTGAAAACATGCTTTTTGAAATCTCTTCAACTGGATGCAAAACAAACAAACATTCATTGGCCGAGCCCATCAAAATCAAGCACCTTCATATTTTCAAATTAAAGTTTGCCCATGGGCCCTCCCTGGTGGCACAACGGGTTATAGCACACTATGAAGCTCTCTGCAGCCACTGCAGCATGAGTTCCATCTCTTGCCAGGGAGCTGACCCACGTGGCATGGCAGACCTCTCCTCACCCACTGGCTGTTCCCCTGAGCAGTGTATTTCATTCAATCTGCCTGCTCTTCCCCCCACTTTCTCTCTCTCTGGTGAATCCTCTCACCCCCCACATTTCTGGCCTGTACCACTTAGTTCTTATATGCATAAATAAATAAATCTTTAAAATGAATAAAAATTTTGCCCAAGTTTCCACACCTGGAAACCTGAAACAGGTGTCTTCATGAGAACTTAAAAGTATTTTTACTAGTGACCTCATTTTACTCTCATGGCATTCCTATGAAAGGTTGAAAAGAACTGATCAAGCATGGCACTTTTTCGTGAAGCATGAAGCCACAGATCACCTCTGAAAAATGTTCTGTAATCTGTAGGCAGCAGGGCTCAGAGTAGGATGGAGCCAGGTCATGCAGCAAGGCTGGCAAGAAACTAGATGATAAAATGCTCACAGCTTTAAAAACAGAAAGCACTACATGAGGAGACAGATGAAAGGATTTGTGAAACAAATCATTGAATTTTCGCAATACTATAGAGTCTAAAAAAGGGAAAACATCTGACACACTGAATCATGAATTTGTGCAATCAAGAATTTATAAAGCCATCAGGGTATGAATCATAGCCACCAAGTTTTTTTTTTTTTTAACATAATTGTAAGACTCAGCCTTATAAATGTAGCAACACTTCGAAAAGCACTTGCCTTTCTTTTAGATATTGATTCATTTAGCAATTTGTAAAAATAACAGAAAATGTAGTTTCTGAAAACTAGAAAAAAGCAGAAAAACATAACTAGTTCCCAGCCCAGTACAATAGAAGATCTGAAAGCTGTCTGCCCACACCAGCACCACTACAGGGGACATTGTCGAGGTATCCTTTCCGTGACACCAAGTCAAGTCCCAAGATCCTCTGGGCATATTATTTTTAGTATAATCACTCAAGGGTACACTCCAATTCAGAGCTAAATGCCATCAGGAGAATTTTCCTGAAATCATGATTAAGTGACCATTTCTGAAATGTTAGGTGATCATTAAAAATTATATTAAAAAAATTATAAACATTGTAATAATGAAATTACATCTTTAGGGTTTGAAAATAGCAAATACACTTAGTCTATACTTTCTCCAATATTCCTTCTTGTAGAGGGTCATGACCACTGAAGTCCACATGAAACAAGGTTGAACTTAGTGGTGCCCACAAGGGGAATGGGAGACTGGGAACCTCCATGAGCCAGGAAGCTCTTACTGTGGGTTTGTTGTTTCCAGGCAGTTCTTGGATCTGTGGGCATTCTGCCCCCCGCTTCTCCTGCCAGCGGTGTCTGTCAACCACAAACTTACTCATTTTATATAAAACCAACAGCAGGTAAAGATTACCCACCGCAATGGGTCATTTTCCTTGGCAGAGATGGGTAGGCTCCTTGCCAATAACCACCCTCGCCTTTTCTGCTAAGAGAACCGATGGCCCAAGACAAGGTTGAGAAGAGTGAGGTGGCACCAAGTTCTAGCACAAATGTAAGAGGATGCCAAAAACTGGTTAATTATGATAAATAATATTTTACGTGCAATTATGTAAAGAGTCAAAATTAATTTTAAAATGCACAGTGAACAAACTACCAAAATTTGAAATAAGGACAGATCGGCATTAACAATAGTTCCCTCTGCCTCAGGCAATACGGAACGGTGACATTGCAGTCACACATCATTTGTCTTGATAACTGAGTTTTTCTGGTATCCTGAAAGCTATGTGCTTACTTACCCTATTCCTGGCCCTGAAAATGCCCTATCTTATGATGGGCGGGTGTCCAGCTAAAAATATCTAATTTCCCAGCCTCCTCTGCAGGTGGAATGATCAATGAGAGTTAAGTAGAGGAAAAGGGGAAGCCATTCAGGGGAAACGGTCAAGAAAATCTAGCTCTTACCAAAAAATAGATGCAATGGGCTAATACACTGAACTGTGGGAAATTTTTATAATGCATACATATATCAAGTCATCACATTGTACCCTAAATATAATTTTGTCAGTTATACCTCAATAATGGTGAAAAACAAAGGTCATGACTCAGCTGTGACAAGGACCTGTCTCTTGTGGAGAAAGGCGAGCAGAGATTCCAAGGTGACGCAAAGAAGGAAAAGCCAGTGCTAAAAATGGGAAGCAAGAGGAGAGAAGGGTCCACCCTCAAGCTAACACTCTGGGGACCCAACCCTAGATTCTCTGTTACCTGGAAGTAACAAAACTCTTAACTTGTTCAAAGCATTGTTACCAGGTCTCAATTAACTGAGGGATGCAGTTCTTAACCATAGTCAGTCCTGTTTCACTTGGACAGGGATATGTTCTGAGAAATCCATCATCAGGGGAGTCTGTGCCTGGGCAGACATCAGGGAGAGTGACTTCACAGACCTAGATGACAAGCCTATTAGGACCACCATCATATATGGGTCCACCGTGAACCAAAACATCATTAAGTAACACAGGACTGTGCTATGACTATTTAAAAAACAAAAACTGAACACATGGATTAAAACACCACCTTTATTTAAATAGGTTGTTCTGGAAAAAACCATCAATATCCCAACATTTTTCTTTCCATCTTATTACGCAACATGCCAGTGTTTCTACTCTACTGAGCCTCATGTCGGTTCATGATTTCCATCGGACTTGCAAGTAATTGCAGGGTCTAAACACAAGGAGGGAGTGAAGTGGGAATGATAAGCAGGGTGCAGGTGCAGGACTGACAAGCACTCTCAACTGTTGTGGGCTGACAGGTGGACACATGGGGTCAAGGCAATGGTGGCCAGGAAGCTTAGTTTAGGGGCAGGCCAGGGGGAGACACTGCCCCACAGAATCACTCCTGGCCCCACCCTTTCACCTATGTAGCCTTACCAGTGGGGCCCCATCACTGAACTCCTGTGCTTCCTTGAGGCCCTAGGGACTCACTTCTCAACTGTAGTAAAATTGTGCTTGGGTGCAGGGCGATGTAATATCTTTTCAAAAATCAACCTTCGATAATACATCACACACTCTCCTGGGATTACTCCCTTACAGAAGACTATCAACCCTATTTGAAGATATACTAGGGAACATTGGAAATTTAGCCCTAAGTATAGGATATTTTTTAACAAATAAAGCTTGTTCCATTAGGTGCAACAGTAATGCGAGCCATCTGAGCAAAGTGTTGCCTGGTGACAAATATATGGAGAATACACCAGAATGAACAGTAACAAATGCTAGTTTGTATCTACCATCAGCACCATAAGAGTAGGAGCTGGAGAGGGACTCCCTGGGAAAGATAAGTAAAAGCCTGACTTTTCAATCTCACTGAACAAAAGAAATGGGGGGCTTGGGAGCTCTCTTCAGCTAGAGAGATGTCAGTGCTGGAACTGAAAGGCTCATGTTTCCAGGTCAGTGCCCCCTTTTCAGCAGAAGAAAAGAAAGTCTCATTTACATTTCTCCCTGCTTGTATGGGTTGTTAAGTAATAAGCCATGTGCCAAAACCCTAATCTACAGGATTAGCTCTGAAAAGAGGAAAAGAACTCTGCCAAGCATTTATCAACACCTAAAATTGTTTCTTTTCATTCCTAGAACTAAAGCCGTTTTATTAAAATTTTGAAACCTGCAGTCCAGCATGCCCCTCCAAACCTTCAGGCACGGCAGGTTTTAAGGCATTACTTGAAGAAAGAAAGGGGGAAAACGCCAGAGAGGCTATTAGAACAGCAGAGCACGGCAGCCCTGGGTGTGTGGACACCCCTGCTCCAGCTGTGAGCATGAGCCTAGAAATTCAGGGCTGCTCTTCATACAGCCTTTCTGGATAATTCAGAAAGTGGTATTACTTTCCAAGGACGGAGAAGCTGGGCAGGTGTGGCCAAATCATGCATGACTGGTTGCTGGTAGAGGGAGCAGACGACAATGATAGGGAACCTCAATCCCCATAAGGGTAGATAGGGGGCTCTCTGACCAGAGCACTGACCTCATAATACCCAGAGGTACCTCTGAGAGAAAAAGGGGAGGAGGCTTTCAGGGTCAAGACTGAAGAACAGGCGTGGGCATCTTCTGGGGCCTGGGCCCAGCAGTGTAAATGGGGGCCCAGAGAAGAGCAGAAAGTCAGTGGGATGCTAGCACCACCTTGGTGCGGAGACAGGAAACTGCTCTTCCTCTAGCACTTTCCCTAACCAGCTCTGTGTCTCTGAGCAAGTGGTTTGCCCCTCCGGTTAGGAGGAAGAGCCTGTGCTGGCCCCGCCACACATATTAGAAAACAAGTTGCCCAGGACTCCTCCAGCTCCAGTGTCCTTGACAAGAGGACTCCCGGCCCTCACCCTCACCCATGCCCGGTGTGCACCACTCCATATTGTGCCACTGTGTTTTCTATTCCTGACTATGCTCAGACTCAAATCAAATTAGAATCAAAGACAGAACTGCAGACGTGGGGTCAATCTTCCTTGCTTCCTATGTTACTGAAGCAACCTCACATCTTCGGGGGAGCAACACTGGCTTCTAGGCCTCACTGATGTTCCTAGGCCTGTACCCAACAGGCCTTCACCAACCCCCTCTGCTCTGGTGAAACTTCCTGTTCCTGCCAACCTGTGATGGGGGAGGGAGAGGCTGGGACAAGGCCAGGGATTTCACATGCAGACAGAGAGGAACACTGCCAAAATCACACCGCAGCCTCAGCTGAAGGTTTTCAGATCTAACAATGTTCTTTTTTGCCTTCTACTGTAAGCGCATGGCAAGACCATAAAGCTTTAATGGCATTTTGCATCAAGTTCAACAAGTCTGCTGGAATGTAGAAAAATATCAATTTCTTATGAGTAAAAGGGAGAGTGAACCCATTTACTAGCATCTCAGGTCTACTGACCCATTACATTTTAGTTCAAGTTCTACAAAAGAAGGCTTCCCCTGAATTCTGGGATATACCCCAGGGTAAGACAGAAAGGAGGGGCTCTGCCCAGGAATCAGAGACAGTTGTCAACTGAACACTGCATTCGGCATCCGTAGAGCTGGGGTCTTCCATCTTTCTCTTACCCTGAGAAGTCACTGTGGGGGTAAACAGATTAAGGCCAGCCTCAGAAGAGCCCCTCTGGGCATCTCTAGTGCACTGACACTGCCCTTCACTCATACTCCTGTTCTGGCTTGCCTGGGCCTCCACTGCTCCCCACATGGGTGAGGATGGTTGTCACAGTGGCCAGTATGAGGGTGGAACTGAGAAGGACAGAGACCTGGGAACCCAGCCTCTCCAGCCCCAGAGCCAGCAAAACTGGGAGAGAGCAAGGGGGCCAGGAGAGATCCCCACCCAGAAGAACCTCCTTCCAGTCAGCCTTCTGGTGGGGGGGTCTGGAGGGGTGGCCCCACCCATGGGTCACACCCACCCACTCTGCAGATACCCTGCAGGCCAAGCCCCCTGGTACAGTAGTGGGGGCTCCCTAGCCAAGTCTGGCTGCTGATTGGGGGAGCTCTCTGGAATTCCCAGCCACAGGCACAGAGTGGCTTCAGCCAAGAACTGCTCATTGCCAGAAGCAGGCAAGCTGTGGGCTCCTCCACAGACCTGACCACACACACCATTTCCACATGACAATGGGCGTTGGATTCAGACACAAACTGATAACAATCTCTGGAATAGAATCAAAATCACAAGTGGAGCCTATTGGTCTCATAGTTTTAATAATCAGACTAACTGTTCATACCCTTGGGAGAAACTCAGGCATTCCCCTTCAGCACTGTGAGTTCTTCAAAAGGCCTGTGAGAAGGCGCTCAGTGTGAGTCCTTCTGTGAAGAACCCCAGTCACAGCTGCAGTGGCTAAAGTTCACTGCAGTGTCTGGGGAGCCCCCAAGCCCAGCCTCACGCCTTCAACTGACCACAGACCTGGGGGCTGAATATAGCTGTGTGGAGGAGGGAGGTGCCTGAGCAAGTGCACAGAGAATGGGGAAAGAGGCCATCATTAAAGAGGAACTTGGCTGTGACCCTCAGGCAGTTGGTGCCTCTGCAGTCCAGACAGCCATCAGCAGAAGCCCCAGCAAAGCAAACAAACAAAGCTTCCTCTCCCACAAAGGAAAGTCCTTCTAGCAGACAGGCGGAATGCAGTTAAACGCTTAGCCTCTGGAAAAAACCACAGCAACTTACAGAGTCAACACAGGTATTGATCCTCATCTCTCTCAGCAGTTCTTGCTCTCCAGGAGCCAGGTAAGAACCCAGGCCTCTCCAGGAATAGCTTTACCACCCCTCCCCCACACAGACAAACTACCCATATCCTCAGGCTAGTTTCAAAATGATCAAAGTGACTTTCCTCTCATATCTTTGCTTTCTGGGTTACTCCTTTGTTCTGGCAAATTTGGTCAAGTCTGCCCTGTTATTTTAGAAGCAGCTCACTTAAATATCAAATAGCTTAGAGCTGGGCTTTACTGAGTTAGTCACTACATGTCCAGTGCTCAGAGTCTGTCCAACCATATGCCTTTTACCAGCAAAATTATAATACACAACACTTGCAATCGTGTTGTTATATTAAAGTGTCACGACTGCCACCATGCAAGGAAAGCATCACTGTGATGAGAAACAGCTGTCAAAGCTGCCAAACAAGATGATAAAGACCCAGTGGGGTAACCCCTTATCTGATGGTTGCTGTCATCCTTCCTCAAAGTACTGTGGCTCACAGTGGCCTCTGACCTTTGCAACTCTAAGGTGCTCTTGGGTCAGTGGCTCAGTACCATCAGCACTTGGGGTCCATGAGACCTCAGACCCTAATCAGAACTCCTGAATCAGAATCTGCACTTAATATTCACAGGCCTTCCCCTCTCACTTCCCACGCTACCTCCACCTATGCCCCCCCAAACACCAACTTAGTTGGCATCAGGTCTGAGATTAGCCCCTGCTTCCTGGAGACCATGGAAGCTTTCTCCAGTGGCCTGTCACTATGGCAACATTTGGCTGGCATTCCACCCACCTGGCTGCAACCGGCCCAGCTGGCCTCCTCTACGGACCTGTCCAGGGTGGTTAGAAACGTGCAAGGCATTGTGCCTCCCCCGCAAATGTTTATTCATGAGGAAATGGATCTATTTTTAGGTGTCAACTGCCGGACCCATCCTGGCTCACCCAGTCCCTCGCCTCCCACTTGCCCAATTAGAAAGATCATATTGTTTCCTGGCATACAATTCCAAGGGCATTGAACACAGGCAGGGGACTTGGAGAGGGCTCCAAGAACAGCTTCTAGTGAATGGAAACAAGATGATTTCTGCTCAAAGCAATTTCCTCAGCACCCACCCTTTCCTCCCACTCTGGACCCATGCTGAAGGGATGCCAAGGCCACGTGGAAGTAACAGAACACCAACATATGCAAGACATATTTTTTCTGTTAAAATACAGCAGAAAGGAGAGCCAATCAATTAATCCTCCCTTTATCCCACCCAAGTTGAAAGCTTAATAGTCTAATTCCAATCTCCCAGAAGATAGAGAAATGCAACCACATCTTTCTTATATGGAAGGGTGTGCATAAGAAGGAAAGGTCTAAAATTCAAAAGCTACATGTGTTCTCAAATTCTGACTTTCTAGGGGAACCTGGAAACGACCACAAACATACAATTTATCTTACTATCTTGGTATATCATGGGGATGGCAAATATATGAGGCCGTTTCCCTTTTCTTCGCCCACAGTAGATGGCACTAATTTTTCACAGTGCCTTTCCAAACAGAGCCTAACTGCTGCAGTGGCATCTTTCCCGACTTGCCCCTAGTCCTGCAGAATCTCAGACCCTACCACACAACTCCTGAATCAGGAAGCATGTTTGACCATGATCTTGGGTGACCCCCAGGCAAATGGAAGTCTGAGATGCAGCAGTACTAGCCTGAGCTGTACCTGATGCTGGTCTCCAAAGCAAGCGAGATGCTCCTGTTATGCCTAGTCCACTGTCTTGGAGTTTCCAACCTCTATGTCCTCATTTCTACTACGACTTCTCCAGGTTTCAAACTGGTCATTTATATACAGTACAGCAAACATTAAAAGATCGGAAGACGGGATAAAAATCCAGATTTCTGGCTTTTCCTGGAGGAAAAGCGCCTGGGCAATACTGGGACTACACATCCACATAAAAATAGACAACAGGCGCTAATTCGCAGTAGTTCTCCTTACATAGGGCATAGATTCTCAAATTTGCTGCAGTCTCCGCTGCTCCCTATTGCATTATACCACGCTGTTTGACCCCTTCCTGGTTCCTGTTTGAAGGTGTGGCTGTAACAGTAGAAACCATAACTGTTTCGAAGGCAGCAAGAACAATCACCCATGACATCCATTCCATATTCAGCTCCCTTTGCTAATCTAATGGTGCAGTGTCCCCATACAATCCCTGCACTGGGGGGAGGAACATCTGCAGTATCCGCTGCCTCTTCATCTACCTCAGGTTACCTGAGACCCGAAACCACACACCGGTCTCCTTCCTAGTGTGCAGTGCTTACCACTGAGTACCGCTCACCAGGAAGCACAAGTCTGAAGGGCATCAACTGTGAGTCTGCAACCAAGTTCAAATGGAGCTCAGCTATATGACAGCAGGATGATGGCCCTTGAATCTGCCTCCTCCTCTGAAATCAGGGGTAGAACTTAACTTGGTTAAGTCACCCCTTAGTTCTACTGAGTAAGCATGGGAGATCACTCAGATTGTCAAGTAGTTAGCAAAGAGCCTAGCACATACTGGCATTCAATCAAAGCAGATTGGCTAATAATAGCGAGCACAGTTGGCTAGCTGCTTTCCCCTTCTCCCCCAGCAAGAGCTTCCCTCAGTCTGTACTGTCACAAAGGGCCAGGAACGAGGTGTCACATCTAAGGGACTGGGTTTCTGGACAGGCTGTCCACGTCAGCATCCTACTGACATGGAATCCTAACACCCGGCTTGCTTTCCTTACCCCCACTCACAACTTCCACACAGGCCAGGCAAATTTTTTGCTTAAAAAAAAAAAAAGTTATTAGCATTTCCATATGCCTCCCTTTGAAGTTAATAAAATCTATTTTTTAATTTCATTGCAACTCACATAAATTTCTCCTTCTCTGATCTCACACTACACTTAGCTAAGACCACACAGTTCAGTTCAATGTGCTCTCATTTTTTTTTTTTAAATATATGTAAGTCTCCAGAAAAATGGTTTGGTCCTCTACAGGTGATTAGTACAGTGTATGGCAAACAGAAGGTGTATCCAAAAGTATATATGTGTAAACAAAAACACACATACACACACCAATTTCCTTCTTTCAGGGGGGAAAAACCTCAAAACCCTCTTTTTGCTTTTATTTTACCCCAGCAAAGTGCTGAGAAACATAACAAACATCATACATGCCACGCACATCAATATTCATTCCCTTGTGTTCTAGGAGACATGTTTCATGTTAAGGAAACTATGAAATGGAACTCTTCCAGTTTTCTTTGGTAATGCTTGAACCATACAGTATAATAAATGAAAAGGGACTGAATTAGGTCACTGTCTTGTTTGTTTCCTTAAAAAGGGACTAAAGATGATCTCTGAGCTGCAGCCTTTATCTGCTAACACAGCACAATGGATGAAAGACACATGATATGTTTCCGGAAACAACGGTTTCCATGCAAGTTCCTCCTTTTGGTTCTAAAATATCAGTCACTGACTGCAACAGGCCCCCGCCGGCCTTCTTAGGAACCACAGTGGTCTCACATTCACAGCCTAAGCATGCAGAGGGCCATGCGGTTACTAGTGGAGGTGGCCATGACGAGAACCATGCTAGTAGGTCATGTTCAATAACCCTGATAGGCAGGAAGTTGAGGTGCTGGCTTGTTATGGGTACCTGTGGTCTGTGCATTTATCTGCCTCTCCATGACCAGTTTTGTTTCCTGACAAAGCTGTTTTAAGGCGCAGCTCTGGCCAATAGCTCCTCCTACCAAAGCAGACAGGGGTCTTACAGAAGCAGTTCTCTGGGGCTGGTTTGGAATCATCTCCTTGTATAAACAAACCACACAGTTGGGCTGGGAAGACTGTAGCTAGCTAGCTATGGGGACAAGGAGAGCTGTCATCCCACATTCCTTCAACAAGAAGGAAACCCCTTGCCGGTGACTACCCGTCTTTGGTGAGGGAACAATGTTGGTCTCTAGCACCACCAAAGGGAATAATGAAAGTGCTTTGAACAGAGTCTGAGTCTCCAGGAGGGAAAATGGCCTATTAGCATTAAGAACAAAGGAGCAAAAAGTCCCATACCTCCCCCCAAAAGGGGAGTCCTTTAATTACTGCTTGATGTATCGCAGCTGAGTGGTAGCCCCACCTCCCCAACAATCCATCACACCTACTTCACCTCATACCTGAATGACACTAGCTCTCAGGGCTGCCACTAAATCAGCTGCTTTGAAAGAGGCCCTCTAATAGGCCCTCCGTGCCAGCAGTAAAGGTGGGGGAGGAGAGACGGTGGGAGGATGAGGAGGTGGAGGATGCAGGGGGAGCATCTTCCAAGTCTTAATGGATAAGGAAATAAGCACACACTGATGGAGAGGCAAACACCCCAGGAAGGCTACCTTCGAAGTGTCTTGTGCACTGCAGCACCATCCTGAGTACGTGAACAGACCCTGAGTCAGGGAAGCCTGCTGAAGGAGGTGACAGGGCTCATATTTCAGATGTGCCTGCTGCTCTCAGAAGCCACTTCATATCCACCACCGAGTGCAGAATACAAAAGCAGCCCATGGCCTGTCCCACTCCGTGGGACTCACTGCTGGGCCAGTCACAATATCCTCAGGAAGGTGCTGGGTCCCTCTACATAAGCTCCTGTAGCAAGGTGAGTGGCCACCATGGCACCTGATAAATCAGCTACTGAAAACAGATCCCAGTTTTCTGGTAATGGAGGATCCAGTAACATTCACAAAGGGACATAAAAAACAAACCCATAAAATAGTACTATGCTGCAAAACCCGCACAACAGAGAGCATTCGGTTCAGCCTGCACAGAAGGGAAATGGAAATAATTAAAGCAGCCGCCAGATGCCTGCGCCCACTCAGGTGGAGGGCAGTCGTCAGCTGTGCCCACCTAGCCCATGGACGGCAGAACCCAGCACCACTGACAGTAACTTAAACTCAAAAGAGAAAAGGCATCACTATTTTATAATGTATTTCTCTGATAGAAATAACACTCGAGTGTGAGTGTGAGTTATGACAATGGTCCACTTTGAGAGGGAAGTCATTTGTAATTCTAGAATCCTTAAGTTACAGAAATTTAATAGCTCTGTGACCTTTGGATGTGTTGTAATTAAGTTTTTGTCTAACTGCTTCCACATCCTACGGAAATAAATTCTCCAGCACTCTGTGATGGCTCTTACTTGCCATGAGGAAAGAAGAGCCACAATCTTAACTGGGCCTCATTTACCCCAGGCCATGCTTTCTCCAGGAGGGTTCCTGAGAAGCTGAGGTTTCTGGATGGAAATGTTACTCAGGCCCCAGTAGGAAGACAAGCAGACACACCCGCTCCTACAGAGCTGCCAAGACCACTTACCCTTGTCCTCTGTGGACCTGACCAGCAAAGGCACTCGTGGGCTGCTTGCTGGCACTTCCAGGGATGGGCCTGAGGGCTCCTCCCTGTGGGGCACTGGACATGCCCAGCCCTTGCCCACCACTCTCAGAGCTCCAAGGAATGGAAGTCCTTCACAGGGCCGTCTCCAGCTGCCCCCTTGACCCTTCATCACCTGTCTAGGGTCTAGCTCAAATGCGGTCTTTTCCAGAAGACTTTCTCCCCTTCACCTACTCTATGGGAGACTGCAGTTTCCCAAGGGAGACTTAGAACACCCACTGCTCACCTACCAGAGCCAGGATAGCACTGAGAAGACTGACGGGTTCGGACTTGTGCCTCTTCAGCTTCCTACGGCTCTGGGGAGGTAAGAGCTCCTCTCTCCACCCTTCCTAGACAGTCTGCACTCTCCCTGAGCCTCTGATCCTCATCTGACTCACTGTTACGTCCCACAGAGCCACTTCAACAGCACACGCTCATTAAGTGCCTGTGGGAACCACCCTAGGGCTCTGTCCCTGCTCACGGGGAGGGCAGGATGTGCTCATACAGCTGCCGGGGCAGCACCAGTGGTGGCCTCCCATCCTTCCTGCTGAGGCTGCCTGGGTTGCCTGCCTCAGAGCCTTGCAAGAGGGCTGTGCCATCAGCCTGAAACAATCTGCAGACCCTGGTGTCCAGGATGCAGGTGAGAATCAGCACTGTTCTTTCCTTAGTCTGACCTGAGCCTACCTCTGCATGTCCCAGAAGTGCAGCTAGCACAGGAAGGTTGAGGTGAGGCTGAAGAAAGAGTCTTTCCTCAGTTACATCACCTTCAGGTACACACAGGTGGAGGACGGAAGGAGACAGGGAGCTCTGCGGAGTGACAGACAAAATACTAGTAGTGCAATATTAGGGCAAGACCTACAGCCATCACTGATGTGAACTGAAGGCATAGTGACTTGGGGAGAAGACAAGGGAGAGCTGTTTTAGCCTCTGATTGTCTTGCCATTCCAGGACAACAGGGGGTCAAGCCGGCTCTTGTGAGGGGCCCAGAGTTCTGCACAAATGACTGAGCTGGTCCCAGGATGGGGAGACACAAAGGTTGCTGAGGGAAATCAGTGGCCCCCCACGACGGCTCCAGGGTCGTGAGGAAGAGACACTTGACTGGAGAGCTCCATGGAGAACTCTGCCCAGCTTCCTGGGTGTCTCCCCCCAGGGAAGTGACCTCTTGGTTTAAGCCCAAAGGAGGGATTGGGGCTGTGTGTTCTCCCTACCCAACATCATCCCCCTCACACAACATGTGTGTGCACAGCAGGTACCCAATAACCACCCACTGAATGACACCCAGTGGATAAAATAAAGCTCAGGCCTGCGGCACACTCTGAACACAGCACACAAGCCACTCTGCACTCCTGGATTTACACGGTAGGGGGAAGGAAAGGTGCTTTTTGATAGAGCTACCATTTATGCACTGAAAATTTGGCCAGCAAAACCCGTTGTGATTTTTATCAGAGGGTCAATATGTATTATTTGTTGCAACCTGGTCACCGCTCTGTGCAGACGCAACAGCCACCGCACTGCTGACTACAGCAGTTTTAAGGCAACTGGTTGCAGCAGGGTCAGGCCATCTTGGTGGGGAAAATGTGCCACTTTCTTGATTGCACATGTGCACAAGGGCACACACACATTCACCTCAGCACAGCACAAAACAAAGCACAAGCAACCGGAATGCCTGTTTCGGCAATATTGTAAAAAAATTTATAGTATTTCGGTTTTCTTTTTGAGTAACTGGAGCAGAATCTAAGCTTGCTTTCTTGTCTTTTCTGAAAGAAAACATTCCCTAGCCAAAATATGGAATTCATCTGCATTGTAATCCCAAGTGGAGAGCAGTCTCATTTCCTCTTGATCTGTGTTTCACTTACTCCCACTCACTCTCCTTTCTCATGGACAATGAATGGAAACACTCCCCTGCCGGAATTTCAACCACCCCCTTTGAGACAGATGTTTTGGAAACCACTGACAAGCTGCCTGTCACAGTGAGGCTGATCACACTCTCACGGCCGTTCAGGTCCACTCCACAGATCTGCTACACGTACAGCTCTACCATGACCTACAAGAACTCAGATCTCTCCATCTGCAAGCACTGAGATAGCTGCTGTTGAGCGACTTTTTCTCCAGCTCTGCTTTAGCCAATATATTCCCCATCAGGAGGCCACACTTAAGGCCTTATCTTAGCAAGTCCTCTTTGTGGGCTATAGTATCAAGTGTGTATATGTTTGGGTGTGTCCCTGAAAAGATCTAGTATGGCCAAATCCTTCGATAAAATGTTACTTTCAGGAAGTGAGGTAGGCTCCTGGGAAAGAATATGAACTTTTGCAGGGCACTGTTCATAAATCTCTGCTAGGCAACGGGACCCTTGTGTCTTGAAACAGTTACTGCTCAATACTTCCTCTTAAGCACCCAAGTAAGTTCATGTTTCTCCTGGAGAGTCTCACTTGCTCAAGAAAACTGCTCGCTACAAGCTTTAGTCTTGTTTAAAATCCACGTGATGCATGGAGGCAGATCATCTGAGCCACCTGGATGTGCTGTGAAATAGTTTCTCAAATAGTTCCAGCTTTTCCAACTGCACCTATAAAAACAAAACTAAATGCCCATTAAATTCACTCTTTGGGGGACCTCTGCTCCAACAGTCAGACGACTGGAGAGAAGTTCCAGAAGAAACTAAAACACTTGCTCAAACAATCGGTTTATTGGCAGAAATGAAGGATAAGCACGCACATATGGAACGGCATGAGGTCAGTGGAGCAGACTTTCAAAAAGACAGCCTTCCTTACGGACTCTTGCTAAAGTCATGGCACAAAGGAGTAACTGGAGAAGCTAAGGTACTGCTGGAGAGAAACACCCAATATTTAAAAATTTTAAATTTGTGCAAAGATTGCAACCATCTGCCTTCACAAAGTGACCTGCTGCTGTGGCTTCAAGAGTTCTAGTTAAGCTCGGGAGTGATCCCGAGTCATTAAACAGGCAAGAGCAAGCACTTCCAGGGCTGCACATGCCTGCTCAGAATCAGGACGTAAGGTCAGACAATTGGCTCCTTTTCTCCGCATTCTTTTTTCTAGTGGAAGGATCATTTACATGTAACACTAAAATTCAACTTTATATGGGGCAATCTGAGTGGACTGACACATCAAATTCTACCTATGGCAAGAAAGATGTTTACTCAAACTAAGAACTTTACTTACTAAAACCTTTAGAGAGAAAATAAACACAGATAAAAGTTGAGATGGTATTAGCAGAGGCAATACAGCAGGCCATTTACAGACATAAGCGCTAGCCAACAGGACCCACTCCCAGTGCCATGACTTTACCACCTTAGGCAAATCACTCAATACCCAAGCCTCAGTTTCCCCATCTGTGACATGGCATAGAGTCTATGGCTTTAGGCAGATGGCTTTAGGCTCAGTGTGCCAGCAAATGGAAAAGCTCTCAATCACGGCAGCTCTTGTCATGTGTTCCCCACTGACCTCAACTCCAGGACATGCTGGTGCTCACTGAAGAAACAAACACAGTCTGGGAGAGTCACCTGCATGCATGAGCAGAATCGGACTCTTATTCGCTTTGCCACTTAGAGGTCACTGTCTACATGTTCTGTTTATATTGACTAAGTTTCCTGATGACAGAGTAGTTACACAGAAACATCTATTTGTTTAGTTCTTCGCTTTTTTGCTGCTTCCAAATGTCTGTGAATTGATCTATGTGGGTCCCAGAAATGTAATCGTTAGTTGCTTGGCTAAAGAGGCTTCTCTATGTGTTTGTTTTTAACTAGAAGTCAGTCCCCTGAACCTGTGGTTTGCAAACTTTCTTTCTGAGCCTGAAACACTATTTATCAAACAGAATCTGACAAGCAGTCCCTTTTCTGTATATGGAGCAGATAAAGGCAGAGCTGTGCTGATGAAAAAAGGGTTGAGGGCCCTCCCTGGTGGCGCAGCGGGTTAAAGCACCGCACTGAGAATCTAAAAGCTGCTTCCGCATGAGTTCGATTCCTGCCTGCCCCGGAGGTGACCACATGGCGTGGCAGACCTCTCCTGACCCGCCCGCTGCTCCCCTCAGCAGTGTGCTTCGTCGATCTGCCTGTTCTGTTCCCCACTGTCTCTGGTGAAGCCTCTCACTGCCCCTGAACTTCTGGCCTGCACCCCAGTTCTGTATGCACAAATAAATAAATCTTTTAAAAAAAAAAAAAGGGTTGAAAAAGGAGCCACCTTGCTCCTGCCACCATCATCCCCTCCAAGAGTTCCTCAACTACCACCAGGAACAGTAGTACCCTGTCGGACACACTCAGAAAAACATTCATCTAAACAGCTTTCCAATTTTGATCTCAAAGGCTTTCTAAGTACCATGTGGCCTGAACTTGAGCAGACCCTCTGGTAAGTTCCTGCTTTTCATCTCCCGGGTCCATCAGTAACAACAAAGTCAGAGACCCCTTGCCTCCTAGATGTGCCTCCCATGGCTGGGGTCTGCAGAGACACAAAGACCCTCATTTTCTTTGTTTTATTGCGTGTACACCAAGTTACATCAACTCCCTCAAAGAAACGCCCTTGGACAGCAGTATTTACACGACTATGCCAGCCAGGAGGTATGATGGATGACGTCGTTCTTATTGGCTTCTGGGGAAACTGTTTCATTGACAGTGTTATGCATTATTCAGGCCATGTCATACAAACGAAGGTCCATCCAATCTAGCTAAACCTCTAAAGAATTTTCAAATAATGTTCCATGAAAAGGCCATTTGTGTGGTGGAATACATACCCTGACAGTGTGTGTGAAGCACCACCACAATTTCCAAGCAAAGGAAATGTAACAGGGACCAAAAAAATGGGAGAACAATTCAGTGCAGGGGATCAAATACTGAAGCAGCTGGAGAAAGTCATCACTTGGGGAAGTACCATGCTAGCAAGCAGGCCCCTCCTCCTTCGTTTAATTGCTGCTCAGAGGAAGCATGACATGGATTTAACTGTGGGAATGCAGGAGGTAGAGGGGGAACTGTTCAGGGTGGTCTGAGGGAGACCAGCCAGGAGTGATGGGGCAGCCGCCAACCAACAAAAGATCCCAACTAATAGTGAGGAAAATATTTCCTCCACAGAAAAAGACTCTCCATGTCCCCAGGGAATGCCTGGATGACTCCCAGCCTGAGTCATTTGGAAACAAATTGCACAAAGCACTCCAGAGTATCCCAAAGGAATGACTGGCCATGACCAAGGAAGAGCTTTCAAGACCAAGTGGGTCCTTTCCAGCTCCAATCCCATGAATCCTGGAGCCTTCTGCTTCTCCCCGACTCACAGCAGCCAGCATGGCTGGCTTAGCAAGACTCCCACCATCTCTGCTTTGAGTGTTTTAGGGCCTGATTAAAGCTTCCAAAGTGACTCCAGCTGCAGTGCATGAGCGGAGGTCCTGACTCCTTATAAACAGCTCCACCTGGCCTGGGGACTGAGAAGACAGGGAATGTCCCAGGGTCTGGCCCCACTCGGCCGAGGGACACAGCAAATCAGGCCTCAGGACAGGGTGCTGAGGTCTCTCAAGTTTCCAACATCGCACAAGAGGCATGTTGAAAACAGCTCCCTTCAACTTCTACTAATCAGATTTGCTCAAAGGAGCCAATAATAATTAAACCTCCTCTATGAAGGGAGCACTGGGAAGGTTCTCTCCTCCACAGCTGGTCAGCGAGTGGAGCAGATGGGCCCTATCCAAAGCCATGTCTGTTTCAACCTAAATTATTAAGCTTAAGGAATGGGCCCTAAGTGGCACCTTCGGGGGTAGCTGTCAGTCCTCGGGGAAATGACACTGAAACAGGTGGGAAGGCCACAACTTCTCCATCATGCTTCTAACCTGCCAGGGCAGCCACAGCACTACTTGCTGGGGCACGTGTTCTGTGATGACAGGTATCATTCTTTTTGGTGCTGTTAAATCACCTGGCAAACATTATGATAACTATTCAATTAACTCAGGCTTTCAGACAGTCTCTATCTAGAAACTTAAGCCAGAAAAAGTCTGATAGGGAGTTATCTGATTAACCATTTTTTTTCCTGTTTCAAGGTTTTTATTGAGTGCTACTGCTTATGTTAGTCTAATTATTGTCGTGTAACAAAACTCCTCACAATGTAGTGGCTTACAGCACTGATTTATAAGTTCTTTCAATTCATGGGACACTGGGAAGGTTCTCTACTGGCTTTGCAGAGTCCACTAGGCAGGGAGGCCCATGGAGATTTCAATATAGGCCTGGCAGCTAACACCACTTGCCAACTGGGGCACCACAGCTCTTCTCTGGGTTCCCCACCCTCTGATAACCTAGACCACTTATTTCCATGAATGTCTTGGGGCACAATCCCAAGAGGGCAAAAGCAGATACTGAACCCTCTTGAAGTCTAGGCTCCGAAGGCCACACAGGACTGTCACTTCAGACAAGTCTGCAGGCCAGCTTCAAGGGGTAGGGAAACAGGGCAGCCATTCGGGATGAGGAGAGTCAAAAAAGACTGGTGGTCTTTTTTAACCTACATGTCGACATTCACCCCCCCCCACCCCGCATCAGAGTAACAGGAGTTCTAGGAGGTGGTGCTCACTTATCAAAGGGGTCCCAGGACAAATGCCACATCCTTGAAGAGCCACTGCACACGTTAGCTGTCAGCAGTAAGTCCTGTGGGTTTAATGATGACAAATAAGCCAAGACCACTATCCTATAACAATATGTTGGAAAGTGTGGCCATGGATCCTGAATTTTTAGTAAACATATTTAGTATTAATGTCTTAGGACACACCCAGAAATGACACACACATGCCCAAATGCTTCCTACCTCATGGAAGTGGCACACAGTCCTGAGTTGGAGTTATAAAACTAAAGGGCAACCTGGCTGCTGCTTAGGTGGTTAGAGATGAAGAAGCTTCCACTCAAAAGGATCTTGGTCAGCCCCTAGAAAATGTTTCTGAAAACTGTGCACACAAAAGTATGCAGTCGTTTTCTTCAGATAAGGTATTTTTTAGCACTGACTAAAATTCATTTCTACAGAATGAAAGTTAAGATTCACTGACTCAGATTCACCAGTTTGAAATTCTCCTGAACCAACAGCAGAAGACAAAGGCTGTTCTCCCACAAGGGGCTGACAAACCACTAAAAGAATTATTCTGCTTCTTACTCCCCTTTCTTTGCTTCATCATGAAGAAAAAGCTCATCCATCCTCAAAATCAGACTCTACTGGCAGCTTTTCATAGTCATGACCTAATGCTTCAGCCATGAGATCATGAAGGTACTAACAGGAGGGATCAGATTCACATGGAGAGGCCAAGTCAAGGTCTGGGGCTATTAGGATGAGAGCACTTATAAGACCAGGAACAAAGGGCCAAAACCCCATTAAAGTCCTGTAGTTGGAGGAGAACCCCAGTGCAGACTGTAACCATGGATGAAAATATTAGAAAAAATATCCTATGGACTTCTGCATTTTTCTCTTGTGTTGGGGAGAATGAATGACTGACCAGGGATAAGATCTGGCTACAGGAACCGTTTGAGAACTGATGATTCTTTTTTAGCATTTTTATTTGCTTCTATCATTGTTCATTTTTGTACACTATTTGATTTCTCCTCTCAGGTGTAGCACCATAATTTTCCCATCACCACAGTCTCATGAACTGTCACCCTTGTGCACTCCCCTCCCGTTTTAACACCTCTCCCTCACTCCTCCTGACTGTATGCCTCAGATCTGTGGTCAGTTTGCATGTTTTGTCTTTTTCCTGACCCTTTGATTAGTTTCCCTATATTTCATCAATAGGCAAAACCAGTCAATGATTTTCTTTTTCCCTCCGACTTGTTTTGCTTAGCATGATCCCTTCCATCTCCTTCATTGTTGCCACAAATGGTAGGTTTATCTTTTCTGATTGCTGAGTAATATTTCATTGTTTATCTATAACATATCTTCCTGACCCTTTCATCTGTTTAGGGACATTTAGGTTGTTTCTTTATCTTGACTATTGTAACTGGTGCTGCAATGAACACAGCAGTGCAGGTTTCCTTTCAAATCAGTGTTTTTGTGACCACTGGGTAGATGCCTAGGAGTGGAACTGCTGGATCATATGGTAGCTCCATTTTTAGTATTCTGAGGAACTTCCATACAGCTTTCCACAGTGGCTCAACTAGTTTACATTCTCACTGGCAGTATAACCACATCCTCACCAATATTTGTTGTTGCTAGTTTTTTAAATGTGGGCCATTCTCACTAGTGTGAGGTGATATCTCATTGTGGTTTTGATTTGCATTTCTCTGATGATGTGATATTGAATATTTTTTTTTATATACTTACTGATCAACTATATTTCTTCTTTGAAAAAGCATCTTTTTAGCTCTTCTGCCCACCTTTTGACTGGGCTGCTAGGATTCTGTTGAGTTGTATAAGCTCTTTATAGATCTTTGATATTAGTCCCTTGTAAGTTGTATGGCTTGCAAATATTTGCCCCCATAGAACTGATGATTCTTATAGTCACTGACTTAAAGACAATGAATCACCCAAAGTCATCAGCTGTCAAGAGTTCAATTTACTAGACTCAAGATGGCATGACATTTATTTCTTTGGAATAAATACTTTTAAGACCTTATGTTGTGAAATCATCAAGAAAACATATCTTATTAGCCTGAAAGCAATTTCAAAGGATAGAATAAAAGTGACTCTGCAGAGGAATGGGGAATTCCATGGGGGAAAAAAAATTCATGAATGATGAAAGAGGAAACAGAAATTCCTAAGGGAGACAGAGTAGTAAGTCTACTGAGCAGCCTAAGAAACAAACAAGGTGAATGTTCAGGGGACTTCCACAGCAAAGCCACTTGGGTAACTATGAGCAATTTTTAATTTAAAAAGCAAGAGGTCAGTCCAAGATTTGATGAAATGAAAATTGGATTAATCTTTCTAGGAGCGACTAGAGATGCTTCTGGAAGGATTTTTGACTCCTGCTTCTAATTCACCCTGAGAAATGTCCCCAGAACCTCAACACTGACTTAAGTTCTCTGTCAAGGTAGTTACTCTATCCACAACAAAAGATAAAGCTGACACCAAAGGAATTTAACTGCTTAATATAATATGCAGGACCATGAAGCCAACTTATTATTGTTTTGCTCCTTTCTTTAATCCACATACTGATTCTAAGAGCAGGGATGCCCCATGACACAGCCCAAAGCCTCAGGAAAAAATAACATAATCGGGCCCTCCCTGCTGGCCCTCCTTGCACAGCACTAAGTTAAAGCCACCTCAGCACCATTCGATCCCTGGCCCAGGAGGTGACCCACATGGCACAGCAGATCTCTCCTGACCCGCCCACTGCTCCCCTCAGCAGTGTACTTTGCCAGTCAGCCTGTTCTGCTCCCTATTCTGTCTCTGATGAATCTTCTCACCGCCCCTGCACCTCTGGCCTGTACCCCAGTTCTGTATGCATAAGTCTTTAAAAAAATAAATAACATAACCAATCTATATACTATTAAATATAGTTAGATGTTTCCAGAAATGTAGAACACTTTTGCTTAGAGGAGTGAGAGAAAACAAATGGCAAACAGAGCTAAATATTATATTTTATATATATTACATAAAATATACATCTGTGTGAAGGTAGTCAGTTTCCCGTCAACAAGGTACCACAAGCTATATAGGTTCACGAGTCAGCCACTTGCTGTGAAATGCTGGTTCCACTATCCAAAGGTTGCTCTGTGGGATACTGAGACCCACACAGGATTCATAAGCTCCATCCATCATCTTGCACCTAAGTTGTTTCTACAAAGGCAGGAAGTGCGGTGGGAAACTGCACAAGAGCCAATAAAAATGGTTGGACCAAACATGATACACTGCCTCTGGCAGTGGTGTGGGAGAGATGGCAAAAGCAGGACGAGGCCCTTGGGACTTTCACCTGTCTGCCATTACAGAATCACTCTGCTTGCATTTCAGTCACACCAAACACTCGTTGCTTGCTTCCTCACCATGCTCTGCATGATCAGGCCCAACACCTGTCTCTGCCTTATGCTGCTCTCCTCCCTCATCTCTTAATGAAATCTAGTCCATTTTGAAGCTTGGATGCCACAGTTCTGGGATGCCTTCCCCAAATGGCAGAAATAATTGCTCCTTCCCCTGTCCCCACTGTTCATCACAGGACAGCTTGTCCTTTCACCATGGCCTGGGAGCTCTTCAAGGACACAGCTCTAAAGGAGCAGATGTATTTCCCATGTTAAGGTAGGTCATATCAAGATTTTCATTTGAATAACAGAATAAATATATATTATATATATTTGGATTATATATAAATATTATATGTGTGTGTGTTTGTATATATGAAAAACAGACAAAGACTTTTTTAAGGTCCACTATTAGCACTGGTTTCCCCCCTTCTTTCCTTCCTGGGAATTTCCCAAAGTTATGAAGGTGAATGATTAGACTTGGCTGCTCACAGATTTCCGTCAGATTTTTGTTTTCTTTCAGATTTGAGTGCAAGGGAAAAATACCATAATTTCCTCATACACTTAGTTATAATTCTGCAGGCTGATTAGCACAAGGAGCCCTGACCCTGATGATGTAGCTCTTCCATTTGTTACTATAATTCCTTATCAGTGTTTATTACTGGGAAATGTGTACTTTCAGAAAAACATCTAGACAACTCTCAGAGATTCTTCCCACATTTCCCCTTTACCATTCCAGGATCAAGGGTATCAAATACTAAATATTTTTTAAAAAGTCACCCCGGGCCCTCCCGGGTGGCGCAGCGGGTTAAAGCACTGCACTGAGAAGCTAAAGTCACTTCTGCATGAGTTCGATTCCCGCCTGCCCCGGAGGAGACCACATGGTGTGGCAGACCTCTCCTGACCCGCCCGCTGCTCCCCTCAGCAGTGTACTTCGTTGATCTGCCTGTTCTGCTCCCCACTCTGTCTCTGGTGAAGCCTCTCGCCGCCCCTGCACCTCTGGCCTGTATCCCAGTTCTGTATGCAGAAATAAATAAATCTTTAGGAAAAAAAAAAAAGTCACCCCAACATCTATCAGCCACTGATATAACAAGTTCATTCTACTAGCAGTCTCTGCCTGGGCTTTGTTTCTGACCACTGAGGCATCTTCTGAAAGTACACTTGTCTTGCAATGTGTAAAATGCTTAAACAAAAGCCCTCCCTGGTGGCACAATGGGTTCAAGTGCAGCACTGCAAGCAGCTGCTTCAGTGAGAGTTCAATCCCCAGCCTCAGAGGTGACCCACGTAGGGCAGAAGACCTCTCCTGTCCTAACCCACCCACTGCTCCCCTCAGCAGTGTATTTCAGTTAATTTGCCTGTCCTGCTCCCCACTGTCTCTGGTGAATCCTCTCACTGCCTCAACACCTCTGGCCTACACTCCAGTTCTGTATGCATAAATAAATAAAATCTTAAAAACAAAAACAAAAACGCTTAAGCAGGGCACTCAGTATATGTCTGGTGCTCCAGATATATACCCTCAACTCCCAATTTCCATACACACATGCCCCAAGCACCTGGCACTTCCCCTGCTAAGTTCTCCTGTGGCTGCAGCATGAAGCAGGCTCTCTATCACTGACATTTGTGAGGTGCAGAAGACCTAGCAAATAGGATGATTCCAAAGATTGTTTCCTAAAAGTAACCAAATATTGAGCCAGAGGTGCCTACAGCAGCAAGCTGCTCAAGAATATCTTGTTACTTCTCTTCAATCCATGTCTCTATTCCCTTAACAATGCTTTCGGGGGTTACCTTCCAAATAATCTACCTGTTCTTAAATCCATCTAAGAAAGGGGCCAACACTAAAGCAACTTGACACTGATAAGGGAAGGCAGATCCACAGGGCACCTTACATTCAGATGTTAAATAGTCACAGTAAATAAAATACAGGCATGGTGTTATCTGTGAAGAGACTTTCCATGTCACAGTCATAAAGAGCCTGGGAGATTCAGGAAGTGACCTGAGCTGTCTGGGAATAAATGTGTTATATATGCTCTAAAGTCAGACTGGATTTCATTGGCTGTTTCCAACTTCCATAAATTTTCTTTTATTCTTCCCAGCACCATACTTCCAATAAGCCCTAAAAAAAGCTTACCCCTGGGAAAAGATATTCTGCTATCTTAATAAAGTCTTTCAATCCTTATGAGACACTTCACCATATTTTCATTCTTCAAAATATTAATTTTACTCCCTCAAAGCATCTTACAAAAATATTTGTATTTCTTGCCTGAGTTCCCTAGGAGGTAAAGTTAAAAAGCTAGTTAATAAAGGATAATTCCAATATTACAAAAACAATACAGATTGCAATATGGAAATAATTAAGAACCAAAGAAAAATTGTCAAGCCTGCAGATCAAAGGCCCTTTAACTAGAAAATAATGGGGATAGGGGAAGTGGAATTTCATTTGATTAATATACGTTAGAAATTATTGAAGGTGTGTTTTGCTTTAAACCTAGAAAGTAAATGAGGAATTCAAAAGATTTGTATAAAAGGTTAAGTTAATGGTTTAGGATTTACTTCATACAAAGAATTTAGAGTCCATTAAAATACTATGACTTACAAAATGTTGATGTGGATCTAGACAAATCTAATTTATCCCTTTTTAAAGAATATATCTAATCAGGAAGACATAAATTCATTCATGCCTGGAGTGAGGTAGGGGAACACAGATGCAGATGAAGGGATGTGGAGGAAATGGAACGGACAGGACTTCATACAACTCATGAGATGCAGACAATAAGGGAAGGAGGTTCTAATTTGCCTCCAGGTTGTCTGGCTTGGTGAATGGCACAAAAGTCTTTATACTAGGAGAAAGAACACAAGTTAGAGAGCTAGTCAGAGGAGAATTAGTTTATTTGAGGGCATCCTGCATTAGAAATCCCAGTGGCACATCAGGGTAAAATCTCTAATGAGCAGGTGGCTCTAAAGCTCTGTGGCTTAGAGGAGAAGTTTGCTCTGGGGAGGTGTGGCTGGTTGGCGGCTGCAGTCATAGAGTGGGCTGGTAATTTGGAGGATGTAAGGAGATGAGGGATAAAATTGAATGAAGGACTACCTGGAAATAGTGATTAAGGGACAGACAAGAAAAAACATGAAAGCATTAAAAGTATTAATAATCACTTCATGGGTGGGAAGGCAGAAAGGAGAGTGTCAGTGATTTATTACTATAGTATGAGCCAACATACTGTATTTGTTTTTATGATAATGATGTCACTTACAGGAGTTAAACTGTGTCTGCCCTGGACAGGCAGAGGGAGCCAGGGTATAATGCAGGGTAAGAAGCACTAGGTGATGAAGGGGTGCAGGCAAGGACAGCCACGGTAGGACAAGGTGCTCCCTGGGTAGAGATGGTTTTCCAGAAACTGACAGTCACAACCAACAAGTCCCACCAGAACATGCAAATAAGTTCTCTATGGCTTTCCCTCAGTTACAGAAAGTTTTGTATTTAATGAACTATAACTGAAAAGACAGTGCATTTCAATAAGCCTTCTAGGAAAATGTGGACAAGATCACAAATGTCATTATGACAATTTTACCTTAAAGGAAGGGCATAAGTGATTTACAAATACAAAATAGAAATGACGATTTATGAAAGACAATCCTTTCATTCATAATAAAAACAGTAAAAATTAAGATGAGACATAACTCTCACCTCCAGAGATCTAAGGAACCAATGATAACTCATTATTGAGGAGGGTATACAACAAGCACTCATATTGCCAGAGAGAGCCCAGCTTTAAAATTTAACAGATAGCCATCAATATTCAAAGTTTATATCTAATTAATTTAAAAACTCAGACACCACTCAAGTGTCAAAAAAAGGTAAAAGGTTAAAATTATTTAAATATATATGATAAGGTAAAATAACCAGTAAAATACTCGTTTTTTAAAGGCCCTCCCTGGTGGCACAGCTGGTTAAAGCACAGCACTATAAAGCAGTCAACAGCCACTGCAGCACAAGGTTGATTCCCCACCAGGGAGGTGACCCACATGGCGTGGCAGACATCTCCTGACCCACCTGCTGCTTTCCTCAGCAGTGTATTTCAGTTGATTTCGCTCCCCACATTGTCTCTGGTGAATCCTCTTACCCCTCTCCAACCCTGCATCTCTATCTTGTACCTCAGTTCTTATATGCATAAGTAAATAAATCTTTAAAAATAAATAAAAGACTTAATGTCATGGGGAATATTTACAGTAGGAAACAAAAAAGTAACCTGAATATAAAGTTGTATACAGAGTACATGTGAAATTTTGTGAAACCAGAACACAGAGATCATAACTTAAGATTGAAAGGAGAGATCCCTAGGACCTGATTTTTCCCCTTTCATGCTTATACTTCTCTGTATGAACAAGGATTATTTTTGGTAATTGGGAGGTGGGGTATATATAAATATCTTCTTGCAACTCTATCCAGTCACAAAAATAAGCATGCTTTTGTGTGTCTTCAAGACTATACCCATGTTCAAGGGTAGTAGGGAAGACTAAAGTATGACTGTTGAGCAGATGAAAAAAATCCCATCTTTGAGATGTGCAGATTACATAAATATGCAAGCATAAAATGCAGACTCTCTCAGCAACAAAGAAAAATGTCACTCCTGGGGGTCATCCCCAGTGACTTTAACTACTTTCTTATAAATGTCTTGGTTTTCAGAAGGGGTGACTTTAAGTGTAGCTGGTATGGGGTATAAATAGCCAGGGGATTGGCCAGTTTTAACTTGAATAATGGTAAGGAGTTCATGAAAGCAGTGGCCACCACTCAGGGCTGTGTCTTTCCAATCCACAGCCATTCCATGAATATTAGCAGAAAATGGATTGAACATCAAATAAATCAGGGAAGCAGTTTGCAAATGAAGCAAGAACAGTGAAATGTGGTGATGAAGCAAAGAGAACTAGCTCTTTCAGATTAGTCACCAGATTTCTACGGTGGATTTTCAGCCCTATTTGCCTTCATTACATGAAAGAGATGACCTAATCTGAGTTAATGACAGGAAGTGTCCATTTCCTAACACAACTTGGCTGTGTGTACAGAATAATTTGGACGAAAATCAGGTACATTTCCAAGTGCATCTAGGCTTGCAAATAAGCTATAAGAGCTTTTCACAAGCTGTTCTGAGATAGTTAACACAAAGTATTGAGGTTGGGGAAGGCGGGAGTGGGGGAGGCAAACCCCCAGCCCAACAAAGATGTGGGTGAATGGTTGGCTGGGGGATACTGTGTCTGGGAGGACAGGCCACAGTATGACTTGTAATTACTCCAGTATGAGTGCACAAAGAGAAAAAAGGGACAAAAATCTTACTTTGGTTATTGAATTAAACCAAAAGGGATGTAGGTTAAATCAATATTTAACTCAGATTAAATATTGAAGAGAAGTCAGTTTCTCTTAGGAAGTCAGGACAACGTTCCAAAGAACAGACAGGGTGTCTATGGGGACAGAATCTGGGATGTTTAGAGCCACATGACTGACTTCCTTCTTGGTAAGCAGGGATTGCTGTGGCTTGACATGGGAATTGAAAAAACACCAGATTAAAATATGCACAGCTACTGCTTACCTCAATTCAATCTGGTACAAAAGCATAATTGTATTTTACAGTGATAATGAAGATGACACTCCTACAACATCTCAGTGTGTAGCCACTCGACTAAGATCAGTTCACTTCCTTTCAAGGAGCAATTTTAAAAGTGGATCATTAAAGAAAGTTTTCTCCATAGGAATCATTTCTTTGACTAGATGGACTAACAAGAGGAACACCAACTGGAACTAAATCTGCCTGCTGGAGGACTTGTGCATAGACTTTCCATAGACTTCAGCATGTGATCACAACCAAACTATACATATATTGACAGGAGATCCAGAACATCCTTGTGGACCTGTCAGATAAAAAAGCAGAACTCTGTGGCATAACCCATCAAAAAGGACCAACATCCATGTGATGTAGGTATGTGGCTGCATCCACAGGGGAAGAGTTCTGTAGCATGTAGGGAAGCATGTGTTCCTCTTAAGCCCCATGCTTCACCTCCTCTCCACATATGCTACTTCTCAAAAGCACAGAGGCCACCACATGAAATATCTCTTGCCATCCATTCTTTGTACTTTAAGCTTAGCTAGGGCAACCCCAACCCACCCTATGCCTTCGACCTGTCTCTGCTGCTGTCCAAAGCTAACCCACAGGCATCTGCTCTCCCTCCAAGGCTGTGCTTCATTCATTCATGCACCTATGGCCTGTACCCCTGTATAAATAACTCTTAAAAAAAAGTACCTTCATGGCACCCCAAACTGTAAAGTGTTCATACTCAAACTCCTTTACACATTCAAAGTTATACTTAAGCTACAGTCACACTTTTATTTGCTAACCCTTACAAAGCACATAACTGCTGGACAGCCTGCAGGTACTGAGACAGAATTCTCTACAGAGAATATTCCAGACCCAGCTCTGCAGTCTAACCGTCATTTACTTTCCACCCACAATATTTACCACACATCTACTCTGCACCAGATATTGTACCAAACACCAATGATGTAACAGAAGACCCAGACCAGCCCACAGGCAGCCTACAGTCTGCCAAGGAAAATAGGGTTGCCTCTGTTGGGAAGAATCCTTAACACTCTCCTCTGGAACCAGCACAGGTCTCATCAGAATTTTAAATTTGAAAAAAAAAAAAAAGAAGAAGTTATCAATATGCAAGTAACAACGGCAGAGAACAATGAACTGTACTCATTTGAATCCTAAATGTCTAAGATTATTTGATTTGTCTTTGGCGAATATTGAAAACCAGGGTGTATTTCTGCTTTATCGCTTTCCTATTTAGAGACCATGTATTTGGTCAATTTGGTCTCAATAAAGGGAAAAGACTGTTATATTCTCTTATTAAATGCCCCATCACCTGCTTCCAAGCTGCTAGTGGAAATTAATTTTGCACTGTAATACAAAATTAAAAACTTGACTGTCATAGCAGTTAAACTTTATGTAAGGTATAGTGTCCTTGCTTTTTTCCATGAATTTTAAAAATGCTTTGTCTTTAATACAGAAAGATCAATGCTGCCTAATTCTTGAAAGAGCTTTGGAAAGTTTGCCGGAAAGTAAACTCTCATTTATTCAATCTGGAAAAGTGTGAGGACGGCAAGTGTATCTGCCATGTTTATCACACAGAGGAATGCTGAAGTCACAGATGAAACACTTACAATGGAAGAGTTTTAACAAGAAAAGGTACATAGGAACAAAGTTAGAGAGGCTGGGAAACACTGTCACCACTGTGACAGCCAACTCCAAGCTAAACCTGTGTGATACTGAATAAAGACTCTTCCCTACCACTTAAGAGCCTTCTAGAGGTGTTACTCAGAGAATGGGAAACAAAAATACCTGGTAACCCTGCTTGTTTTATCTTCTCACACTTCCTATATAAGCTGGTGACAGCTAAGCTTCTAGCCAACAACTATTCCAGTGGGAATAGAGCTCTATTTTTTGTGCCGTGTTAAAAAAAGAGGGTTAATTACACTAGAGGTAATTAAAAGCTCTTTTCTCCTGGATAACAGCTCCTAACTTATCTTCTAGGGCACAGCAAAAAGTGACCCCAGGAACAGAGACCCTCATTCAATTGTCAAAGCCAACAGTCATCAGAAGCAAAATATTTAGTTGAAAAACAGTGCTTGGGTTTATCAGAAGCTAAGGGGAGAGACAACAGTAATGACATAAAATTGAGCTCGAGCTTCATTACCTGGGGTTCGAGTAGCACATCTTTGAGGCGACATCCCCAATTTTGATTATTTCAAGAAATTATCCAAAACTTATATTTAACCAAAAATATAATTTCAATATATAATCAGTATTAAAAATATTTGCCTTTTAGAAAATGACAATATTGCAAAATCTGTGTATCCAACTTTTTCAAAATTTTTGAATTGCACCAAATTTTCATCAGAAGTACTTCATAAAATTTACAGTTGAGAAAGTAGATATGAACACCCAAGTTGTTAACACACATACTTAAAAATTTTTTCCAGTAATTGAATTAACCACATCTTAAATTTGAAATCTACAAAAATGAAATAAAATTAAAAATTCTGGTCCTCAGTTACACCAGTCATATTTCAAGGACTTAAGTAGGCTTACGTGGGGAGGGCTGCTGTGGCAGATAATACAGGTCTAGAGTTTTTACTTTGCTCATTTGCTCTAGAGTGAACTTACTAAAATTCACATGGGGAAAGATATACTCCCCCAAGAAGAGAACCCAGCAGACTAACTTGCCTGCCTCTCTGATAAGGGGCTCCCACATCAACATCAGGGCACTCTTTCAGTTCATCCAGGAAAAGAGATGATCTTCTCTGGTCTAAACTAGCATGATATAAAAGGAAGCTCAACGTATAACCATAGATGTTTTTTTCAAGTCAGATTCTCTGCCTCCCTTTCCTGAGACCTGGTGACTTTATGAGCTCATCCAAACTTACTAGGTGTGGGTTGTGGGGGTTCCACACTGCACACAGTATGCCATTCACTCTCACAATTCGGCAAGACAGGTGAAAGCCAGGGAGTGTGTTAATAACTTGTTCAAGGTCATACACCTAATTATAAGGTGTACAGCTGGGATTCCAGTCCAGAAAGTGTGAGCAGATTTTTTTGAAAAGCTTGTCCATCATAAGCCCCCTGGTACCAATCCACACATCCTACATTCGTGCTTTTTCAATGCTTTCCTCTATTCTCACGAGGTAGGCAGGGCAGAACAGAGCGGTGTAACCTGTCACTTTGCTGTGAAGCATAGAAGGGACCTGGCAAAGCAGCTACTCCAGTCCATGCCTGGTGCTCTTTCAAGGACACTGGATGACGGGGGCCAGGCAGGGACCCTTGTCACTGACTAGTTATCACATACACTGTTCACTCTTCCATTCCACTGTTCAGAGTTCCATCAGGTTCAGAGGCCTGAGGCTCCGTGGCCAGTGGGTTTCATAGCTGGGCATCCCAACCAGTCCAGAGCTGCCTTATCACCAAGTTCTCCCCAACCAAAACTCTTTGCTAAAGAGCCACCTTCCAGCAAGTTGGTAAAATGTGAGCGACTGCATAAAGCAGAACACTGGCTCACGTGTCTCTGTTGCTGTTAATTCAAAATGACTGTTCTTTGATCTGTCTAACTTAGTAAAGTTTAATTGTATTTGTATGAGACAAATGCATGAAGAAGAAACAAAATGAAAACAACAAAAAACAGCAAGAAAGCAGTGAACTGTCTGGTTAAATCTTCATAGAGAGGGGATTTCAAGGGTGAACACAATTTAGCTCCTGAAGGCACTAGCAGAATAGAACTGACTTTCCCCCAGAGCTGGATTAAAGAGGCCCAGCATGGCCATGATCCAGGGTGACAACCCACAACGGGGGACTAAACCATCATGAATATATTGGAAATATGGAGTCACTTAACTTGGGGGTTCACATGCAACTCCTTACAAAACGGGGGAAATAGCCATGAACCTGTTTCTACTCAAGCAGACCATGCCTCAGAGTGAAATAAACACGCTCCTCACCAGCACAGACCTGTCTCTGTTGAAAATATTTTCCCTCATAGAACTGTATGAATAAAAACAGGCCTCCCTACCCACCCCAGTGTCACCTGGCTGACAGACATCTGAAATCCAGCTCTGAACAACACATGGCAGTATGATATCATTAGCCAAATTTCAAACAAGTTTATGAACACCTGGTTCAGAAAACCACAGGTAATAAACCCCTTATTTTCAACATGCAGGAAAAGCAATATATGTCTTAATATTAATCCTTACTAATAAAGTTTCTCCCACCCCACTAAGTAAATATGTAACAGATAGGAAAAGATCAGTTTGCTAAGGTGCCAAAGATTTGCCTTCTCAGGACACCCACTTGTCTTGGGTCAGTCATGGATTTCCCATAAGAGGGAAGTTTGCTCAAATAATTTCATAACTCATAGGTATTTATAGTTTCCATCAAAATATTAAAAAAACCAGGCTTCCTAATCTAACCAAAGAAGCAGTCGCTGTTAGAAAAATCTGATATCATCTAAGAAATCAATAGCTCAACTGATGATGTAAGAGCCATTTTTCCTTATATAGAATCTGTAAGCTAAAAATATCACCTTTCTATAAATGAGATGGTGTCTTATGAAAATATTCTGAATTCCCCATGTGAGAAAAACCCTTCTGGTTATGGTCCAAATCGAAAGAGGCCTAAATCCTTATCATGTATTGGGTTCCCTGAACTACATCATCAAGTTCATAACAAGGCCCTGAAGGACCAGATAAAATAGTTCTCTCCCTCTTGTGAAAAGCAGAGCTGACCCAAAATCATTTAGAATAACTAACTTTCAAATGTCTTGATTTTTTTGAATGAATAATGTATGTTACTCAATCCCCACTACTGTTACTAATATTTTCCAGTAGATTTTTTAATCATATTTATATATGTATATTTAGTCATCAATCATCTCCTAGCCAACTCTTTTCAACTTTTATTTAGGCAATTCCTCTACCTAAGCTATCACTGAGTAATAAAACTGGGCAATTCAAAGTGGGCATTTTTATTTCATTTTTTGGAGAGAAATGGTAACAAACTGTATTGGTACAAGAAGTTCAAAAGGAAAGACAAAGCTAACTACATCCATGGTAATTCCAGAGCTCTAAAACTTGATTAGGAGCAGAGACAAAACAAATCATGTCACTACTGAAGCTGGAGCGTTACATTTGACACCCTCAGGGTCCTTTACCACATTCACGTATGCTTGTCCAAGCAGCTATTCTAGCCAAAGAAAAACCTCAGTGTTTACCATTCTGGGTCCAAAAGTTTAGAACACTATCCCTTTCACAAAGTTCCTACGCACCTAGAAAGTGTTTCTAGAGAACCATTGACAATAAGGTATATGATTTCATTTACTTACCTATATTATCGCAAGAATACGAAGGCACCCCAGTGAACAACTTCAGAGAAATGCCACCTGGAGAAACAAATCGAACAAATGGTTAGATTTTTTAAAAACTCACACATACACACACACACAGACCACTTACCATGCAATTTCATGTCTCATTAAAATCTGTGACGCTCCAAATCTGGCCCCCAAGCTGCACACAACTCAGCGTGCACTAGCACACTGCCACCAGTTCCTGGGGTGCTGGGGCTCTGGATACCGTCCAAACCTCTGATGAATTAGGAAAATTCAGAGACTGGTGGGGAAGGTGTAGCCTATAAACATGCAGCTGTTCCCCCTTCCCTTTCCCTCACAAAGGAACCAAGTTGAAAATACAACTTGTATCCTGAAGGCACTTTATAAACAACCATAAAAAGGCTCAGATAATCCTGAAACAAATTAAGAGATGAAAGATGAAATTGTGAGTCTTTTCAGCTACATAGTTAATGTCAAAGAATGGAAAATTGGTCATTAAAATTAACACATTAAATAAACAAATCAAGAAGGATGATTTATTTAATGATTGGTTTATTCAGAAATCAAGGATACTTTTCAGTGTCCTCAAAGTCTTCAGATAACCTTAGAAAACGGTAAGCCTGCTAATACAGTCACCAACCAAGAAATCCCAAAATGTCTGGTCTGTATGGCTTAGAGATATTTTAAAAATGAAACAAATTTTAATATAAAATATCACAGTTAAATAATCTGTTGCAAATCTGATACACCAACACTATCCATCACATAGGAAATAAACTTTCCAGACAGACAGCATGTCCATCAACAAATGAGAAACTGATGTTGAAAGAAATGAAGAACCTCCCCTCACATCAGAAAGCCAGGGATTCCAAATCCCACCCTCACCATGTCACATCACATGTCCCTTTGAAATCTCCCCTTCTATGCCAGCAATCTGTAATCAAACTTGCAAACATACCCATCAAGATACATTGATAATAAAAGCCTATGAAAACGGTAACAAATACCTACTCTTACATGAAGATGACTAGTTTAACATTAACATTATCAGTGTTGATCTAAACTGTACCTGAAGGCGAAAGGTCACACAAGGTACAAAGGCTCCTCTATCAAAAGAAATCACTGTGTTCAGTAGCAAACTTGGAGACACTAAACAATAGTCATTGGCTTTTACTTTACAAAAAAAATAAATACATTTAAGAATTCTGAACTCTACCTTCCCTGGTGGCACAGCGGGTTAAAGCATGGCACTAAGAAGCTAACGCCATTTCAGCATGAGTTTGATTCCCCGCCCCGGAGGTGACCACATGTGGCAGCAGACCTCTCCTGACCCGCTCGCTGCTCCCCTCAGCAGTGTACTTCATAGATTTGCCTGTTCTGCTCTCCACTCTGTCTTTGGTGAATCCCCTCACCACCCCGGCACCTCTGACTTGTACCCCAGTTCTGTATGAATAAATATTTAAAAAAAGAATTCTGAACTCACTAAGTCCTCTGTTATAACAGCTTAGGGAAGTGATGACTTTTTGGAAATGGTTCTTTATAAGCTAATTACTAATTAAATTCCAAGCATTTTTCACAATTTTATTTTACCCCTGTAGGGAAAGTCATGGGAAGTCATGATCAGTATTTGTGCCTGAAAATGGGTTCTACGAACTAAGTCACTATGAATGGGTCTTTTATGAACAGAGCTCTTGATCAACATTTCATTACCTCTAAAAGCTAAATGGTTACAAAAACACTTGAATTAGCACAACTTAAAATCAAAGATAACGTTTAAAAAAACTTTTTTCTCACTTTTAACATATAACACAAGTGAAACTCAGGACAGTTAAGGGAACTTGAGAACCTAACAGTATAGAGAAGGCAGGGCTGTATTCTGATTCCCATCTAAAGCTTTCCAAAAAAACTTACACTGCTGATAAAAAAGCACTTCCTAAAAACAAACAAACAAACAAAAAAAAAAACCCCCAACTCTTTTGATGTAAGCACTGAAGAAAGGAACCATTTGGGGGAAAGCTTTCAGAATCATGATTAAGTTTTTCTAACAATGTCATATCTTGTGAAACCACCAGAGTGATCAAAGAGGTAAAATATACCATTTCTGTTATTCAGGTTTGTAGATAAATAAGAGGTTATAGTTATTTTTATTTCTAATGCTTTTTCAAAAAGATTCAATATATATTAAAAATATGCTAAGTTATACACTTCAAAATTCACACACACAAAAAAAACATTCTAGCAAGTATTCTAAGGAGTTAAAAAGTTTTGACCTCCCATTCATCTCTATTTGGGTGGCTTGCCCTTCTGTTCCTCTTCCAGACACCAGGAGGAGAAACAATAGCTGCCTGTAGAGGCCGGGCAAGCACAGCAACCACATGATAGAGGCACAAGCTCTCACTTACTGAATTGAATTACCGTAAACAGGAAGCTGGTTGTAAGACCCTTTTCATAGTTAAAAAATATCTACAGCTTGATATGCACTGATTTGAACGATTACTTGAACCAAGTAGTGTAAAGTATCTTGGAAGTCATTAAGATTACTTTCAGCTTAACTGAAGAAAAATGCTGCCCTGCATAATGGTCCAGGGTGTCTCTGGGGGGAGTCAAGAGGCTGCTGCTCAGGATCATAGAGAGGGGAAGCTCTCCATTACTAACCTCTACGGGAGCCTTCCATGAACCCTTTGGCAGTTCACTGAGCTTGCCCATCTTTGGCAAGAGGGGGAGGCCCTATGGTTGTGCCCTGAGTTACATGACACTTCCCAATTCATGTTTTCAATTGCTCCACACTGTGAGAGGAAGGTAAGTGGAGTGGGGGCCTGACATCACTTATCATCACCATTTTACAAAATAGGAATTTGAACTTAAGCTAAATAGCACAAATAGTAAATGCTGGGCTCCAATCTAGGACGTCTGACTTCCAAGTCCAGTGTATTTCTGGCCAGGCAATACTACAATAACCAAGAAATGATGCTGTTCAATCAGTTTATTCACCAAGGATAGGGGCAAAGATGGATTCCAAAGATTGGAAGCATGGGAATGAATAAAATATGTTAAGAGCCCTTCTACTCTCACAAACTCACTAAGAAGTAATCTATATTTTAGGTAGACATACACACTAAAGTTCTGCTTACAGGTGTCAACCCAAGTATTCATTGTCCAAATCCCACTTTTATGAACTTTGCTGATATAATAAATGCTTGGATAAGTTGGTTCACCTTTTAAGGGGAATTAGTGACAGCATAATAAGCACAAAGAGCAATGACCCATTTCTGCATTCAAAGCAAAAGTTGTCACTGAAACACTGGTTTAGTAGTTGTGCAAAAAAGTCAATGAAACACACTGACTCCATTCTGGCAACAGGTCCAGGATAACCTTGCACTTAAGTCTGACAACAGGAATTTAACAGAAATGGGTCAGCCATTGAAACACTGCTGAACCTTGCAAGATTTTCCAGGAAAGACATAAGAATATCAAATTTCACAAACCTGTCCACAGAGGAGAGAGAGTGGCAGGGTGCCAAAGCCTGGACTGTGTTAACTCATGTGAAAGCTGGGAACTTGAACCTCCAAACGCCTGCCCTGCCACTCAGCCACGCAACAAATGACTCTAGTTCAAATTTCCAAAGATCATCCAGACTATAAGCCAAAGGTTGTTAATCATGAAAACTATCTTTTATACTTCAAGAAGGAGAAACTCCCTGAATCAAAAATCACATCAACATGAAACTGTTAAAGGGTAAGTTGGGCACAAGAGAACAGCTTACCAGTGTGGTAACAGCCTGTCAGAGTCAATTATGCTGTGTTTTAACACTGGGCTTTGTGCACCGAGTTCATTCACAAAATTATTAGCTTTTCCCCCCAATACGTAGCTATAAATCCATCAGTCCAGAAACCCACCAAGGACAAAAGTAACTCTTGCTTACTCTCCTCAGTATCTCCTGTGTGATGGAGTAGACACTTCGTAAATGCTTACCAAAAAAAACAAGCGGATGACTAATCTCAAAATTTCCTATCGACAGTCTGAAAAGGCTGACTGGGGGGAGGGAAGAAATAGTGGGTTAGAGTGGAAAGAAAGATAAGCAAAGATGGGAGCAAGAATTCCAACTTAAGGAGAAAGCACAAAAGCCATGGCATTGACGGAGCCCGGGGGTAAGGGTTAACCTGACCTTAATCTGAGGGTTGACACAGAGGTGGGCCCTTTAGTCAGTGTATTTTCAAAAACTGTCTTACCAACCTTCATGAACTTTTCTGTCCTGGAAAATCCTTAGAATTCAGGTGGTAAAGAAGTGACAAGGGCAAGTGTGTACAATTAAAGTTTGCTCTAGGCAATTTTGAGAAAGCTCCAGATGATAAACAACTACTCCTATTTTTCCTTGCCCTTGCAATCATTTTGCCATACAGAAGCTATTGTGAATATTGCCAAGCACCAATAATATATAAACCGCACCAAATACCCCAACAGCTTGGTCAAGAGTAAGTCATTTAAACATGACAGACACAGGCCATTACAGGCAGACAGGTGAGCACAGCACACAGGGAGGGTACCAGGTAAATAGGCGGCCATGATAGTGACTGGGACCAGGACAGGTGCTGACAGATCTTTCTCTGATTTGTTTAGCAGTCTGCACTTCAAATCTAGAAACAAACTCATAGCTGACCAACACTTCTGAAAACACTCAATATTAAAATTGGAAAGACTACTCATTTAAAAAAAAATTCAAGCTGGGTACTATGGACACAAGCAGGCCAAACCACACAGGCAACAAGTAGAGACTTTGCTTCCAGACTGCCTGTCAATTATAAACCCCTTTAAGTTCAGGAATGAGCCACTTTCATCTATAAAGTGCTTCCCCAAAGACCTGACGTGTACATGGTGGCACCCTCACACAGGTGAAACTTACTGAAGGAGCTGTTCCATTACCAAGACAGTCCCTTCACCATTCTGGAAATGCCTTTCCCTTTAAATAGTTGTAGTTTCTTAAAAATGAGGGAAAGGAACCAGGAAAACAGAACTTGCATCTAAGCAAAGCCGGCTGTAGTGGTGAAGTGAATTGTTTGCTTTTGAAGGCTGGCTCCCCTTTCTAAAATATTTCACCTTTTCGTTATCTTACAAATGTACGACAGCATTGATCTGTCTGCGTTTGTCTTTGTCCAGTCAAAAAACCCATTGGGCAGCTACTCTCTGCCAGGAACCAGGAAGACCAAAGCAAGGGGACGCAAAGTATTCCGTCTTGGCACTGTGGTGTCGCTGTGCTCACATGGCCAGTGCTGACCTCACTACTGACAGGACAAGTAGCCACTGCTCCCCCAACATGTGCGATCACTGGCCCCTCTCTCAAGTGTTTTGTAACTTAAGTTTCACTCCCCATAACCATTTTTCTAAAAACTGGACATTCCTGAGCAAGTAACAGGATTTTGGTGGAGCAGAGATGAAGAAGGGGATCTTTCCAGAGAGTCTGCAAGTCTTCTGTGATGTGAGCATAAGTGAGGACAGCCTCTGAATTTTGGAGGATCAATCCCTTTACACTCTGAATCTATGAGAATAATGTGATTTTTAACACATTTGGGGAAAATATTTCAGTTCCTGGCAGTCCCCAAACTGTATCATAACAAAACAAAGAGTACATGAACATTTCACAAAATTTTTTTCTAAAGCAGCACCATGCCACTATTTCTTACTCAATAATAAACAGTATAACTTATCAATAAAGATAAATCCTAAAAATGCCTCGGCAATGGAGTCATGTCATGAGGCCTATTTAGTACAAACACTACTCCACAACAAAAAACAAAAAGCATGGCCACTAACCTCTACGGAGTGAGGGATAATGAGGTATAGGTACTTACCTATACTTAAGAAATCTCCAACAACTCTGCTCACTTAAGCAGAGGAAGATATACACAAGGAAACAGAATGATTTAGCATTAAGAAATAGAAACCGGGCCCTCCCTGGTGGCGCAGCAGGTTAAAGCACAGCACTAAGAAGCTAAAGCCACCTCAGCATGAGTTCAATCCCAGCCTGCCCCAAGGTGATCCACAAGGCACAAGACCTCTCCTGACCCGCCCGCTGCTCCCCTCAGCAGTGTACTTCACTGATCTGCTCCCCACTCTGTCTCTGATGAATCCTCTCATCACCCCTGCACCTCTGGCCTATACCTCACTTTTGTATAAATAAATAAAGAAATGTTAAAAAAAAAAAAAGAAAGAAAAGAAATAGAAACTATTATACATGACAGAAATCACGGGGTAGGAGGGAAGTCTGACCAGACAAATTAGAGAACATGAAGGGAAACATGCAAAACCCAAAATAAAAGTAAGGCTACACTGGAAAATGCTATAGCTTTATTGGAGAGTCTCCATGACCCATTTATTTATTCCTAATGTGCACCCATATCCAGGAAGACCTCATTTCTTCATCCGGTGAGCCATAGTATAGCCTTCTGGCCTCTCTCTCAAGAAAGAGTTATGCTGAGTCAGAAGTAGTAGCAGAGACCTGCCTTATCCCTCAAACTTTCAGGCATCACAGCCAGGTTCTGTCGTGGTGGCGTGGAACAGTAGCTCTTTCTCCAAACAGAAGTGACAGATCTCCTAGCCAAAATGGCAGAGGTTCCTGGAACAGCTCCCAGAACTGGAACCCTGCTGCGACTATCTTTAACAATCCAAAAAGGGAGAGAGAAGAAAATGCAGAACAATATTGAAGAATGTTTCAAGGAGGTGCCTGGGAAAAGGTGAAAAGAGAAAACCGTAAAGTCTTTCCCCTATCTTTCCTCTCCCAGGGGCAGCATTCAAGGTCAGATTAGTGTCGCTGGTCTTCTTAAGACTGTTCCCAGCCCATTTACTTCCAGACTATCGACCATTCCCCATCACAGGTCATGGTACTGTGCTCCCTCTTTTTGTGATCTGCGTTGATCCCAAATCTGATGTGGTATCCTCCAAAGTTCAGTACTAAGGCCCAGGGTGTCTGCCTCCATAACTGTCCACTTTTACAGGCTTCCTAATGCAATAGGTGAAACAGCTCAAGACCCAATTCAAACACCATCTTGCATGAAGCCTTCTCTAAACTTAATCTTGCCTGGCCCACTTACCAGCCCTCTTTTCTCTAAGCTCATGCAGATCTCTGGGAAAGGTTCTGTCACACCCACCGCTCTGGGTATTAATTATGTGCTTGTGTGACTCACCTTCCAAGTCTATCTATCCGTCTCCTAGCTAACATTTACAAATTGTGGCTTGGACAATAATACAACAATCAAGTGCTCAGACTTTGATCAGGAAAGACTAATAAAGCCTTATTACCTCAGTTCATTCAAGTATTTGCTCAAACATTACCTCCTCCCTGACCACCCCAGTTAAAAGAACGTATTACATCCTCCCAGTCCCCAGCACAATCCTTACTCTCCCTTTATTTTCCGCCATAGTCTCACCCTGCTAACTAGCCATCTGTATAGCTAGACATATCTAAGTATTGGGGCATCGATATAGATTATTTTAAGTTAATTCATCTACTAGAATGTATGTTCCATTAAGACAAGGCCTTCACTATGTTTTAGTCTGGGCTATAAAGACCCTGAAAACCTAGAATAGAGCTGAGGTAGAAGTGAATTCTCTGTAAATTTCATGTAATGAATACCCACATGCTGAGAGATGATCATACACTGACCAAAACAGGAAGCCCAGGGAGGAACACCAGTGAAAGCCCAGCATCACTGGACTCAACCATGGAAGCAGCCAGATCCAGAGCCCTTGACAGTGAGCCCAAGTTCTCTCAGTTCAGGTTCTAGTCAGGGCAGAGGGGAAGGCAAAAGGAAGTGTCCCAACTCCAAATCCAGAGTTTCTGCTCTACCCCTTCCCTCCCCAATATAAGAGTTCCATTTACAACTTTGTGAAGAAACTTTGGAAGCCAATGCCCTGGTGTAACTTAACTGTGAGGGGGGGAAAGCTCAACCCAAGTTCTGAGTGGCTGCGTATAATTTTGTACCAACTTTTACAATTGGCTCAAAAGTACGTTGAGGTAACTACCATGGGGCCTGGTTGGTACAAAGATGAGTAATTTTTGTTTTATAATTCTGTAATCTCTGTAATAAATGTTCTATAATAAAGACAAGCTTTTTGCTCATCAAAGGTATTTCAGCTATTTCACTTTAAAATACTTGTCTTTCCTATTTTTCATTAAAAAAAAATTGTAACTCAAGTAACTGCTTTCCTGGGCAAAGATGAAATCCCACTCAGGCCTCAGCCATTACCACATTTATGCTAAGAAACAAGAGAAGATGTTCTCTGTTTAACAGCAAACATCTACTCACCTACAACTACCCTTTAAGAGAAATGTATCTACTGGAATCCTGTTTTTTTTTTTCCAAGCAATTTTTATAAGATTCCTGAATGCTATTCTTTTATAGATGAACATCTGAAGTGTCAAATTTAATTACAGAATGGTGGTTACCTAAATGAAGAATTGAAAACTGAAGGACAAGGGTCTTTACGAAGTTAAAACAGAGGCCAATTTCTCTTGTAATGCCAGACCTCTCCCCATCTCTAAAGAGGAGGAGACTGTGTATGTTGCAGAACTATGGGGCATTACCTCAATAATTTTTATTCTAATTTAGTAGAAGCAATTACATTTTAGACAGGAGACCCACCAACAGCAGGATTGAGAATGGTTCACAGCGAGTAAGTATTTCAGGTTTGCTTTGCAGTGTTAAAGATGTAGGGAGAATAGCCGCTATACACCACGATGATGTGCCAACCACTCCTTTGATAGAACAAAGGTCCTATTAGTTCCCAGGAGGACAGCTGAGCTCGGATATCCTTCCACATGTTCCAACCCTCCCTGTGACCCCTGACACACATGTGAGAGGCAGTTGGTCAGGGTTATGAGTACAGTCAGGCCACAGAGCCCCACCCAGCTAAGCCGCCAGAATAACCTGACCTTGCCCCTACCATCCCTATTCTCCAACCAGATGTGCGCCCTATCTGGCTGCAGAGTTTTGAACTATGCTTCAGGTGCCTTTCCTAACTAACACAGAAAAAGTGATAGGACATCATTTTGTCCAGTGAGGGAAAACTGCTTTATTTAATAGCAGCTAGCCACTTACCAGCAAAACTGCCTAAAATCAATGGTAGACAACAACCCACTACAGGCTTGAAACATTTCCTCCATAAGATTCTTCTGTAGGACAGGGTGACAGATGCCTCACTGAAGTCTCAGGAAAACATTTTCCTGAGAGGCCACGCTGCTGATGCAGCAGTTTTAGTGCCTGAGCTTGCTCACATGCATGAACTAAAGAGCAGTCATGCTAGAGCAGGCTGATTCTTCCTTGAATCAGGCCATCTGCTCTGGCTGTGCACAGCCCTGTCACCAAGTATCTTGCTGCCACTGTGCTGTCTCTGTAGAGCTCAGAAGTGCTGGCCCTCAGTGCAGGAAGGCCCTCAAGAATGACCTTGTGCAAAGTCATCACTTCACTACAGAATCCAGAGAGAAGGGACAAGAAAATTCTGGGCAGAGTCAAGGACAATAAACCAAGTGCTCCCTCCATATCCTAGTCATACCAGCATACCAGGGATTAAAAACCAGGTTCCTGGGGGATGGGTAGGGGCCCAGGTACTCAAAATTGCCTCAGGAAGCAGGGTGCAGGAAGAGGCCAAGAATACAGCCCCCCTCTGCTTCCCTCCCCTTCCCCCCAGAACAGCTGCAATCTATCTGTTTCATATATTAGGCTTAAACACAAGATTCATTTGAAAGAAAGGGTTTCACTGTAAATAAACAAACATCTTGAAAACCACCACATGGCAGAACTAACTTCAAATAAAACTAAAGTTAAAAGAGAGAAAGAACTAAAAACATAGGGTCTTATTTTAATGAATGTGTCTCATTTTAAATGGAACAAGTAAAGAAAACAGTACTAAAACCAAATGTTATAGCTTAGAGAGTTCAGCTTTATTTTTGCCTGCCCTGGAAAATAAAACAAAAGAAAAACAAAAAAGACAGAGAAGAAAACCAAACGGAAGATAACATATTTTAGTGTCTAGGTTCCTGGGAAAAAAAGTCTTACATCCTTTTAGTGTTGACTGGACAACTACAAAATAGAGTCACAGAAGACATTAACCTCCTAATGCAATTGCTAAAAAAGAAAAAGTTTTCTTAGACAACAAGGGACAGAGAGAATGTTCTTAAGTATAGGGTTTCCAATTTTACTTCTGCTTTCCCATTATAGCTTTTGACTTCTCTCATTCTTTCGGCACTCCCAATCTCCTCCCCCCCCCCAAAAAAAAAAAAAGCCACCACCAAGTCCTTCTTACAGACACTCACAAGCCCATGAACTGTGACTCTTTAATGTCAGTAGATAGGAGGGATTAAAACTATGTGGCAGGGTAGAGAATGTACAGTGTGCAGAAGTACATAGCCCTGGAAGGACCAGGAATTCAACACGTCACCAAGAACTATGCTCACTGTGGTTTGGCATTCCACAAAGAACCTTTTCTTTGACTTTTAATTTTTGTCATTCTAGACTTGTACTGATGCCAGATGATTTAAAAATCTCGCTTCAATCTTCCATTTTAAAGGCAATAGCTTTCAGTGACATCGAACCAAGCAACCTCTGCATTTTATAGGCTATTTAAAGCCAACAAACACAATCATTTAACAATGCAATAGTTCTTTACAGGAAGTGCCCTCAAGCTAAGTACAATTCTTTGGGGAGTTTGTTAATATGTTCAGTCAGGTCAGCTCTAAGTTAAGTGTACTGTTGGTGCTATCCTCTGAAAAGATGGAATGACATCTTCTAAGAAAAAATGGCAATTCTTATTTCCTCCCTCCCACTCATTTGGGTTTCCAAAGCAACATTAGTATACAATGCAAACGAAAAAGTCATTTCCAAGGCTCCAGTGGGGAGAATTTTTAAGAAATCAAGAGATTATGAATGTTGTAAACCCATGTTAGTTGAATAATTTAAGAATTAAAAAAGGCCATGTAACAAAGCACTGACTTTCTTTGTGCTCTAAGGATACATGAATATTAACATGAGTTGTTTTATAAACTTGGAACTCTACAAGAGGCCATCTTGACTAGCCTCCAACCAGACTGACTAAAGTGACCTAATTTTTATGTTCCACTTTTGAAGATCTCCTGGGCAGAAATCCACAATTGCCATTGGTAGCCTGATGAGGTTTAGTTTCCTTCAGAGTCCAAAGAGACTGTTTCTCTCAACTATTTCTTCTGTTAAGTTAAACAAGAGCTTGCCTCTGGTTAAAGATGCCAACTGAACACTTGAAATGGAACACCACAAAGTGAACAATCAAGAGTTAGGCAACAGGCTATTATCACAGACATTGGAATTGTCCCTGGCTTAGGGTGGTCATGCTTCTCTCCCCAACTTCTCATGAGTGTGCAGATGTCACAGGGATCTGTTTGCACAATTCAAACTCACAAGTTTAAGAACAACTCTATGGCTCCTGGGAGGAAAGCAGCTCAGGTGCAGGGAGAACCATCTCCTAGTCACAGGGTGGGCAATATTTCCCAATTTTGCCACAATTCTCAAGTGAAAGGTTTTTTTTTGGGGGGGGGAGGGTACCCTTCCTGGATATTTAAGATTCCTCTAAACAACATCATGCACACTTTTTCTGATTTATTTTTTTCAAGCAGAAGACGGCATACGAGATGTCGAGCAGTGACTGGAGTTCAGACGTGTGCTCTTCCGATCTATACTTTCACATTTATGGTTGTACTAGAGGGTACCCTTCCTGGATATTTAAGATTCCTCTAAACAACATCATGCACACTTTTTCTGATTTAATTTTTTCAAGGTGAACATTCCAATGAGTTATGTTCCTTGAAACAAATTTCTGCAGATTTTTGCCCTCGGCCTCCTGGAATTTTTAATGAAACTCGAAAGAGATGTTTTCCTGACCCCAAATGTTAATGAAAACTCTGTTTATAATTCCTTGAACTCATCTCTTTCTTTTCTTGTCATGCTCACTGGGAAAGAAGGACCAGTACAGATGTTCCCTTGACCTCAACTGGCAAACACTAAGCTAATCGAGTCTAATCATTTCTCAAGAACTCAGAGAGCAGCTGAAAGAGTTATTATACTTCCATTGACTGGCATGGTTGTTTGCAATTTACCTTTTTAGAAGATCAGTGTAAATATAGGAAATGCCAGCACATTAACTTGTGACAAAAACAAGAATTACAAGGAGAATAAAAGGAATATTATGTGTTTTTCAAAAGCAGTGAAAGAAGGGGGTAAAAACCCCCTCTGACCTAAGGGTCATCAAGAATGGGAAGTGAAGAATTATTTTCTGCCAATTAGAGTCTAAATAAGGCTGCGCCCAGGCTTTTGCTGGCAGAGGCATTTGTGGGGTTTTAGAATTGCAACTGGGCACCTACAATCTGGGGTTAGTTGGTTTCCTTTTCTTGCAGGAAGGATGATTTCTGGTGTGGAAGGTTTGGAGATTCTGTCTCAAAGAGTCATTTACCACTGCTTGTGGATGACTCGGGCTGTTACACATACACATGCAGCAGGGTCTTAAGTATTTCAGAGGTTTTTCCCTCTACCATGGGACTTCACTAAGAGATAGGGGCTGGGGTAGGAGAGGAGGTGGAGTTCTGTAAGATGAATGACTTGGCTTTACTCCCAATTTTCTTTGGGAAATGTCCTCTAGGAATCATTTCGATAAAAGGCTTCTGACACCATTTGCACTGCACTATACCTCAAACTCTAGGTCCCCAGTCAAATGCTTACTCCTAGCTAGCTGTCCTGCAACAAAGCAGAACTACCATGGATGCATCCGTAACACACATGAGGGCCTTGGGGGCGGCAGGTGAGCTCTCTGCTGCCTAAAAGCTACAAACCAGGAGCAGGAAAAGTATCACATTCAAGCAGACTCTTCTGAGAAGGGACACTTAGCATACCTCAGGGAAGAGTAGCTCAAACTCAGTACAAGAGTGAAATTTTGTTTTTCCCTCCATCTTTTGAATTTGAATCCACAAAAGAAAGAGATGAAAAGGCAAAATAAAACAAAAAAATTCTCCCAGGGCCTATGAAGCATCCAAAGCACAGTAACTGTTACTTGTTACCTGGGTATTTCTCTGTACTGTGGGTCAAATCAATGCAACCAACTGGAGCCCTGATGAGAATCTTCTTGGGTTTCCAGTTGAAGTCTAAAGGAAAGATGCACCTGTCACTACTACCACCATAAGTTCCTAAATTACTCTTGTGACTGGTCGGACAAATTAACTTGTAGAAGTCTGGAAATTTTGCACTTTGGAATATCATTTAATTAGAATCCTTCTCATTTATATTTGGTTACATCTTATTAAGGAGATCTGTAGTTGAATGAAAAACCAACAAGTAAGTTCAGTGGAAGTTTCTCATCTATGGGAATCCAAAGCAAGATGTTTGAGTGGTAGTGACAGAAGTCAAACAATTAGTGGCAGCAGGAAATAAGCAACTAAGCAAATAACTGAATGAAAGTTTTCAATGTTTTTTCTTTACCTTCATCTAGGTCAACTCAGACTGGCTCTACTTCTTTATAAGGATCTTAGAATTAAAAATAAAGGATCTTATTTTGTTCCCATTCCAGTTCAAATTTCATTACGTTTAACAGCAATGCTTTAACATTTTTTTTAAAGAGTGATAATCTAAAAATGGTTTTTCTTCTAGATGCTAAATGAAGGATGTGAACTTTGAGTTTATAAAGAAACCATCTGACCGAAATGATGGTTCTGAGCTCTTGGCAAGCAGCGGATTGGAAGGACCATGTAAGTGGAGATGTCATTCTTAGCTCAAGATGATGTCAACTGGGAATGGGGTACAGCAGATGAGCTCTCTGATTTTCATAACATTTAGGTTAAAAACTGAAAAAGTGCAATGAAAACTTTTCAAGGAAGATAAGGAGAAGGAAAAAAGCATTTGCTGGAAAATACCTCTCATCCACCATGAAACTGAAAGAAACAATGACTTCAGCTTTTGGGTGTTCTCTCGGGCCTCTTTCTACTGATTTCTCTCCAACTCCCAGTTAAGTAATGGTGGGAGACACACAGCATTTGATTCTTCTTAGATAGAAATGTTCCACAAATCTTTGCAGATGAATTAAAAGATTAACTCTGGGCAGAGACTGAGCGCGAATGGTCTTAGAAAGGTGTGGAGGTCAGCTTAAGTCATAAGCCCAGATGTCTCCATGCTTAATGAGATAGAAAAATCTTGAAAGTTTGAAGTGGGATACGTGGAATTAATAGGAAACATATGATGTGAGAAGTTCAAATGCTGGTATCCCTGGAACTCAACCCCCACAAAGCCATCATGGGTGTGTGTAGTATGGAGGGTCAAACGTGGGTATTCATTCAGGAAATAGTCCAGCCGTGCAGGTCCTGGGGGATAGGCAAGTACTTATGCCAAACCCTGAAAGCACTGAGACCCTTGGCAGTAACAACAACCATAGTCATCCTGTACTGACTGAGCCCCTGTGAGTTGCCAGCCACCATGCTCAGACTTAACAGCATCTGATTTCAGAGAATTCTCAACAGTGACATGAGGCACTGTTACAGATAGGAAACTGGAGAATGAGGTGAGATGAGTAAATAACCTTCCTGAGTTACAAAGCAAACAAATAAGACATATTTTTCCTGTACTACCTGTTAGGGGTCTAAACGGATGGACCCTCAGACCTTAAGTTGAAGGAATAACAAGATCATGTCTACTCATATTTATGTCTCTGAAGAGACAGAAGGAGAGGAACAGCACCAAATTGTAGATCTCAAATCCTTGGGGTTATGTACCAGCTTTACCATTTGAAGTTTGGGGATGTGTTGACCCACAAGTTGTCAGTAATAACACTTTTTCTTCTCCTTTCCCTCACCTAAGTGACTCAAAGCCCTAAGAACATTCTCCCCATTTTTTTTTTCATTCTCCCCATTTCTAACTTGAAATCATCGGTCTACCTACCAGACAGCTGTGGGGATTGAGATGTCATTATGAGAAAGCAGCTTGTAAATAATGATTGCAGTGATTTTGCATTATCCCATTTGATCTTCATGATGCTTCACATGCAGGAGAGTCCTACATGGCTTGTCAGAGGGCTTTGTGGACACAGGAATAGTAGTGTCCTCAATTGCTGAGAAAGCCTACACAGGCTCCTCTTCTCTGTCCCCTTCTCTACCACATCTGAGTCCCCCAAACCTTAGCATGCTCAGACAGCTAAAGCTGAAGAGGATCTCATGCAGCACATTTAAATGTCTCGACACCCTCTGCAGGCTCCTCTCTCCTCCACTCACAGCTATACTCAGAATCAAACAGCAGCATGAATGCTCAGCTTTGAAAGGGAGAATGTTAATACGTATACTCTGTTCTGCTACTCACTTTAGGGTCCTCTGCTTATTATTTTAAGAGGGGCATTTTAATATAATGAGAACTAAAATATTACACAGTCACACATGCTTCAACACTTAGAATAATCCTTTTAGTTGTTTGTGTTACCCAGTGTATTCTTAGTGGATGTTTAAAGTCAATAAGCTTATTTCTTTATTAGAGGTGAGGAGAAATGCAGTGTGGTAGGTCCTCACTAACAATGACCATAAACTCTTGGAAAATGCCAACATAAAATGAAGCTAGTCTTTAAATTATATTTTTGGTTCAAAGTCAGCCTGGATTTTTTCCCCCGTCAATGTTACAATGCAACAACCTTTAATAAAATGAAGTAATTTGTGGACCTGCTATAGCCTTTGCTTAAACACAACAACAAACAAATTATTGTAGCTAGTCCTACTGCTTCAATCTTGCCCTGCATTATTAATAGTGCAGGCATTATTAATATTAATAATGAATTAATAAATTTCTTACAGTCATCATAGTTCTTGCATATCAAGAGTGTAAAAAAGATACTAGACAAGGCAAGTCTGAATACCTTGAGCTTTGCTAACCATAGTAAATAAAAATGTCTATGGCACAGCCAGTTACATTAGGTCACAGAGATGCACATTTCCGACAACCTATCTGCTGGCAAGGTTGATGCTTGGAAGCAGAGTAAGAGATTAAAGTCTTCTTATTCAACACGACAAATGATAGCAATGCTAGGCACTGCAAGCTATGGTGGAAGAATTTCTCCACCTTTAAGGTCCCATGGGCCAAGAATAAGTGACTCAGCAGGGAAATAAATACTAACACCTCCAACCTCTGCTTTGGTCTCTGCTTTCCAGACCTTTGGATACAAGGACTCAGGACTGAATCCTAAACGCTATATGTCCACATGTAAGCCATTATGAGTAACTGTGCCTGAAATTTCATTCCACATCTGCTCTTCTGCAGTCTTTGGAAATCTTATGGAATTCTCTGACAACTGTTTGCAAAGGCCATAATCATAGGCATCTGTAACTGGATCCCGAACTATAGGGCAAAAACACCACATAATTCCAAGAGGCTTCTGGTCCAACCTTATTTGGTTTCTTGTCTCTAGCTTTCTTTAAAATTGCGCTGAGCCTTCATTTTGCAGAGAACTGATTAGCACTGGAAGGCAGCGGCCCATGGCCTCTGTATCATCCTTGGCACATAGGCCCAAGCAAATACTATCATTTTCTTTCTGGTTGTGGCTTCCTTGGCACCTACAAAAAGAGGTCTCGGGGCTACGACAGCAGCAATTTGGACTGAAGACAAGTGAGGGTCCCTGTGCTGGTCTGTTCCTCCCTGGTAGTTTCAGGATGCCGGAGGCGGCAGGAGGACATACCCTGGCCCCGAGTGGATCAAGAAGTAGGTGGAGATGCAACTATGCTACTCCAGCTCTCTCCCTGGGTCACTCAGAAGCTGTGTGGCTCTAGGATTAGATCTGCCCCGTCTAAATACAGTCAAAGGCCACTAGCACAACATGTGATCTTGAGCAATTCAATTGACCTCTCTGAATCTGTTCCATATTTTAAAAACTTAGGAACAGTTATTTTTGAGAGGATTCTTGAACTGACATTATATTCTATAAACACAAAAATCAGGTGGAAATGTTCTTGCACCAACTCAGTCACATACTATTCAGTAACCACAGACAATTCAGCTCCCCTCTGGAAATCAACTTTCTGATCCAATTCCTAAGCATCTTCTATTTATTTCTTCTGAGGAATGAATGCAATAAGGTACATAGAAGTGATCTTCCAAGAATGAAGAGCTGTAATAATTCAGGTAGTGTTACTGCTGTATCTTTATTCTCCTTTGAAGCTCTATTCTGACAGTCAGGAATTGGGGAGTCACATTGGCAGACTTAACACAAGTTATTTAACTGCTTTAATCTCAATTTTTCTCATTAGTAATGTGGAGATAAAGTAATAGCACCTAAGTGGGAGTTACCATGAGGATCAAATGAGTAAGTGTAAAGAAAGTACCCAGAATTGTGGCTGGAACAATAAAAGGTGCCCAATATTAGCCACATTCACTAGCCTGCTTTCTTTCTTGTTTCATCAGGTACCTTTCAAAATAAATTACCTTTTCTCAGGCATTCAACTACAGCATGCTAACAAAGGGGAAAGACTAGTTAACTATTTTTACTTATCCTATCTCATTTGATGTAGCCAACCAACTCCTGTGGCCTATTTTATAACCTCCTTTTATGTGAAGTTAAAGGTCCAGTGGGTCTTCAGTGGTAGTGAGGTTATCAGTAGTGTAAAGGACTTACAATAAACTCTCCAATGTGCTATTTCCACTTAGATATGCTCTGTGAAAATCTTAAAAGTTTCCCTAAAAAGAAGTTAGAACACTATCAAACTTATATAGCAGTATGTGGTTCAAAGTCTTGTAAAACAGCAAAAGTTTTTGATGTGACTTAAGCAGCCAAGACTCGGCTCCCCACATAACTTGTACTCGTGAATGCAAAGTGGGCAGAGGCTTTAGCACAGAACTAGTGATCCAGCAGCACACCTGCTGGGTGCTCTGACTGCTCCCGTGGACTGCAGGCTGCTTCCTTGGGGAGGCATGTCTGGGTCACCTCAGACGCCCAAGGTCTGCCTGATGCCTGCTGAATGGGTGCATGAATATTTCCATACTGCTACACAGAGGACTGGGGTACAGACTATTAGGAGAAGTCAAGGGGACTCAATGAAACCTGGCCCTTACAGGTTATCACTGCAGAATATGATATATACAAAATTCAAGACCACACCTTATGGAGAACATCTCCAAGTCTATATAGTCAGAAAGACATCTTACTAAAATGAAACTCAACTCTTATGTGACTGTATAAATGCACATACTTTCACATTTATGGTTGTACTATAGCTAATGCCTCAGTCCAGTTCTCTTGAGAAGTGGGGAGGAGGTGGTGTTAGAGGACCCAGCAGGTAGTAAGAAAAAAAAAAAGTAATCATTTTAAAGGTATATGATAATGAAAGGTTGCCTTGGGATCATTATATTTCCTTTTGACACTACTGGCAAAAAATCAGATACAAATTTAGATAAAAGCATTAACTGATTATGTAAGTAAAAGAAAATCCAAGTTCTTTATCCTTTACCTTAATCAGAGCCTTGGAATCAATGCCCCTGTGTAAACACACATAGAAACCTAGAAATAGTATATCCGTGCAAAAAAGTTAAAACTGTGTAGACTGAGATGTCAAGATAAGGTATCCAGAGAATGTATGCAAATGGCGTTTTGATTTTTTCTTTTCATTAACTATATTGAATTGTTCCTTCTTTATACACTTTGATGTCTAAATCAAAGAAAATTTGAATCACTGTTTTTTCCCTATTTACAACTAGGTTTTTCTCCTGGAAAATTGGCAAATCACTAATAAAATTTAAGTGCAAAATTGCTGGACAACTGTTTTTTAAACATTTATAAGGCTTAATCCTAGTTCTAACAGATACCAATATACTCTTGCTATGAAGAGTTTTACACAGAATAAATTCATTAAACACACATAGAAACCTAGAAATAGTATATCCGTGCAAAAAAGTTAAAACTGCGTAGACTGAGATGTCAAGATAAGGTATCCAGAGAATATATGCAAATGGATAATACAGATTATGCCCTATGTAAGCACAGGCTTATAGTTTAGAAGGATTCCTAGCCTCACAAGTCTTTGACCCTTTATACCTGGGAAGTTTGTGATATTTATGTTTACTAGTAAAAATTAGCTAAGTATTTCTTCATGCTACCCTAGTGACAAACTTAATATGCTTGTTAGTGGTTGGAAGAGGGAAAACATATCTATTATTTTTCTTAAAATCATCCTGTCCACACACAAAGTCACTCTACGGATGTAAAATACACCTGACGTGATAGATATGTTTAAATTACAGAAAATATTAAAATAAGGACATAACCTTAAATGACCAGTTTGTTCCCATGGCCAAGCAACAGATGAAATGCAAAGAAGAGGGGAAGCAGCTGACCTACGGGCCCTAACATCTATTTTCCTCTGCAGCTTTTGAAACAGTTTACAGTTTCTTCGTCTTTATTAGGACATTTCCTCATCAAATTAATGAGTCACTAAACAAAAGGCTTACTAAACTGTTTACACTTGGGAATAAACTATCTATTGAGAGTCTAGCAGAAAGGACAAAGTCGTAACTTGTCATTGCTTTTTAATGAAATCATCTGAGAAAAGCAAGTCAGAATAGCTGGGATAGAAACAGCATGACATTAAATTAAAAGTAAATTCTGAGATGAATGCAAAGGAAATTAACATCATAACCTCTGCCCTCTTTCTTTTGGAAAACTGTTAAACAAGACAGTCTTGTGGAATAATTAACACTGAGAAAAGTGAATGCAAGGGAAGTGAAGAATGTAAAAGTGGTAAGTTTGAAGTAACAAACACAGAAACTGGATAGAAAAAATAAAGGGTGACACAAAGAGTCTTCAAGTTTTCTTACTGTTTTATCTGGGTACACACAGCTGGCATGAACACACAGTAGATGGTCAGCCAGATTGATCCCCTAGTTGAATCCAAGATGGTATGCCTGCACAGGAGAGCTGTGAGGGATGCATGACATCTGGAAGTTTCTGAAAAGAAATGGTTCCCTTCCAATCATTTCCATTTGGTGGTCTTTTCACAGTGGTCAAGAATACATATTCTTGAATTAGCAAATAGTACATTATTTTTCAAACAAACAATACAGGCTGACAGAACTAAAAGGGAAGTTAATAGATGGCTGTAGAATGCTAGCCAGGGAAGTCTGGAAGAGACCAGAGATACTCAGAGATGGCAGGGTATTCTGCTCCAACAGCTCAGGAAGGAAAGTATACCTACCCCTCCTCAGGGTGGGAGAATGAGGCTCAGAGAGCAAAAGGGAGCCCTGCAAACCTTCAGGAATTCCACTCTCAAAGACTATTGTGGCTCTCATAATAAGAACTACTTGGGTTTGTCTCCTGTGTGGTTGAAATTTCTCAAAATAAACAGCATACATTTTCTGCCCTGTGGCTTCTTTTCACACTCTAGGACAGTTTCAAAATTATATACCAAACAGATTCTTTTGGAATATCTTTTGCTTTCTTCACGTCTACATTAAATTCCCTCTGATTACTCTCAACTTAGTGAAAATCCAGGTACATAAACACATATTCAGCTAGATGTCTCCTGAGATACAGATTGTTGGTCTTTCTGAATTGGGGGGAAAAAGAAAAACTAACCTCAGAACTGTGCAGTCTCTTCTACTCAACCAGTCAGAACAGACTCTACTCCCAGCTACCAACTATCTATCAGAACACAAACCAGTAGACCATATTGAACTTTCACAGTAGCAAGACGTCCATAGACAGATGAGTACAGAAAGAAGATGTGGCAGATGCATTCGATGGAATATTGCTCAGCCTTGAAGAAGAGGTACATTCTGACAGATACTACAATATCAATAAACCTTGAAGACATTAAGGCTAAGTGAAATAAGCCAGAAATGAAAGGATAAACAGTTAAGATTCCTCTTATACAATGTTCTGAAAGTAGTCAGAATCATAGAGACAAAAAGTGTAAGGGTGGTTTAAGTAGGGGTGGTGGGATAGGGAGTAATACTATCTAGTAGATGGAGAATTTCAATTTTGCAAGATAAGCATTCAGAGGATGGATAGTGATGACTGGCATAACAGTGTGAATGTACTTAATAACATTCAGCAGTACACTCAAAAATGTTAAGGTGGTAAATTTTATGTTATGTGTATTTTAACCACTGTGAAAGGAAACAAAAACCGACATGCAATTGTCACAACTGGTGACAATGTGTACATGATCTCTACCCGTGAAAGCTTTTGGCTGGGAAGAACCTCCTACAGCTCACCACCAGCTTCTGCCTAGGGATGTGGCCATAACGCCTTATCGCAGGGAGTCCCTTCCTAGGGAGCCTTGCTGCTACATCAGCAGTGCACAATGCTCTCTGCTCCAAGAAATCAAAGGAGAAACATCTCCCTGTCCTGAAGTATGATGGGGAATAAACTCTCCAGTTTCCCTGCATGAAGGAAGGGGGAAGAGGCCAAGGTCTTGAGATCCCTGGGACATTTTCCCCCTACCTGTAGATTTTTGGTTGAGGAAGAAGGGGTCTGGGGCCTTAAAGGCACCAGCTACCTCCTACAAGTACTTCTCCTTTCCCATTAATGCTCCTGTTATTGTATATTTTCATGATAAAAACACTTTTTAAAAAATTCTCTAAAAGGTCCTCACAGATCTGGTCTTTGCCTCCCAGAGCACATAATTTATATTAGATATTTTCGATATATGCACACACACATACCACAATATACCATTGAGACAATACCGGCTGAAACATATGGACAACAGGCTGAGATACTAAATCAGTGTTTGAATGGCAATGATGTATTCATAGCAGCACATGTGGTAGACATGGAGAACACACACATTTGTGGAGAATACACAGCTGGGCTAGAGACTGGCTACACCAAGTATGTGCAAGAGAACTAAGGAGCTGCATTCATAGCTCGGTCCGTAACACTGGACCAAGCATCTGAGAAGGGTTCATTCACAAACCTGCAGTGATGACCTTTTAAAAGCCCTTCCTATTTTGAAGCAGTCAAACAAGCTGACCTGGGACACTTGCTTGATGAGGGGGGAAAAAAGGGATGGAGACGGTATCAAATTGCATCATCTTCAAGGAAATACACAGTAGTAGCAAAAATTAGCAAAGTGACTATTATGAACCATTCTTCTAGCATTTTGTAGATTCATTCATTTAAGTCTCATAATGAGTGGTGCTATACTATCTTACTGATAAAGTTAAGACATAAAAAAGTTAAGAAACTTGGGGACAAGGATTCAGAGCTAGTATGTGTGAAAGCCATGCAGTCATGCTTACTCTTTTTTTTCAAAGATTTATTTATGTATGCAGAACTGGGATACACGCCAGAGGTGCAGGGGGGTGAGAGGATTCACCAGAGACAGAGTGGGGAGCAGAACAGGCAGATCGACCAAGTACACTGCTGAGGGGAGCAGCGGGCGGGTCAGGAGAGGTCTGCCGCGCTATGTGGTCACCTCCGGGGCCAGGGATTGGACCAGCACTGAAGCGGTTGCCACTAACTTGCAGTGCTGAGCTTTAACCCACTGCACCACCAGGGAGGGCCCCATGCTTACACTTAACCTTCATGCTCTCCTGCTTCTCTGAGAGAACAACTATTAATATCTGAAAGAATGACTTTAATATACATATGCTTGAAAAGCAGAAAAAAATGTCATGATTTTTCCTACAACCATATATGTTTATATATGCATGTGTGTGTGCGCGGGCGTGCAGGGCCACAGAAGAGCCAATACAGGTAAGATGTCAGCTCTTACAGTTCCACTTACTAGCTGTGTGGTCTTGGGCATATTAATTAGCCTCTCTGAGTATTAGCTGTTCATATTCACTACATCTCTAATATATGCTGTCTAGTGGACTCACAGGGATTAAGTAAAGCTCCTGACACATGCTCAGTAGATAAAAGCTACTCTTCACTCAGTTTTAAGGTCACAAAAGAAGCATCTGAACACTATTGCCATTTTACAAATTAATCAAAGTTCTGTAATAAAGTAATAATGGCTGTAAGTCTAAGCTGGTATGCAACAGTCAGTTCATAGCCACAGTCCTACAAATCTTGAACAGTTTCTTTACCACACTGTTTGGGGAGTGATTCAATAATTTTTCCTAAGTGTTCCCCTGGGGCAGTTAAGAACCAAGACACAAAGAGAAAGAAACAAATTTACAAGTTAGCAGAGTGTTGCATATAAAAAGGTAGTGCAAAAGTTAATAATTTAAAAAATTAACTATTTTAAATAACTTTTGTTAGGTTCTGGAAAGCCAAACATTCCATAATTACTAAATCACATAGACAGTAAACAGTCTCCAATGACCAAAGAAAAGATATAAATTGCATGTCACATCTCAAACTTTAGCGAGAAACCATCTGATATGGTTACCACAGGCTCTGTGTTCTCTCCTCGCATGGGAGCCACTGGGGCACCTGGTTGGCAATCTCTCAGTAACCAGAGAGCAAGCTGTAGAACCAGCATGCTCAAAATCTACGTTCAAGAATGTAAAAAATAATCAGCCAAGCCATCTGCACATGCCCCAGTGGACATTTTCCAGGACTGCTTCAAACCAGGATCTAAGGTAAAACAACAAGTTAGACAAGCCATGTGTAGACATCCCACCTCCGGGCAGGACGCAGGGATTCTCCTTCCTGGAGACAGACTGTATTTTTACAACAGGCTTTTCTATTTTTCTTACAGATTGCTTCAAGTATAACAGCATAAAACAAACATCTGAGAGAATGAGTCACCTACTGGCTTGAATCCGAAGCACCAGGTCAACTGCAGTTTAAGCCACGTCAGTGCTTGCAGGCAACCCAGCATCGTGAGTGGACAGATTTTTGTCACCCAACTTTTACATGTCCTTTCTAGTGGACATTGTCTCCAGTAATAAGAGGCATGATGAGGGGTGCAGCCTTTCTGGGTGGATCAGGAGAATCTATGGGATTCCCTCCCTCTGAAACGGCTCCTTTTTCAAATCGATTCCAGACAAAGAAAAACCAAGAGGAAACTTAGAGCGTTTTTTTTTCCCCTTATAAGCACTTCTGGCAAAGGGTAGTCTGAGAAAAAGAGGTGTTTAAATTAACAATAACGGTATATCTCTCTTATTTATGGATTTAAGTTAAATTTGTTTTTTATCTGATTAGGCAAAACCTAATAAAATACATCACTGAGGGAACAAAGTGACACTCGATTCTCCAACTATTCTGACTTGTGCAGAAGAAACACACTGTAAGAGAATAATGTTTAAGCAACATCATATGACATTCAAAGCATACACATCCTTTTCTCCTTCAAAACATCATTATGTCTACAATAAAGCCAGACAAGTATCTGAGACGGAACTGAAAAGAGACAGAGCTACAAGATTACTTCTCAAGAAAAGATTAAAGAAGGGATCTCATTCCAAAAAACTGAGCTCCCAGCAAACACAAACCCCCTAAGTCACACCGCTCTGCATCATCTCATAGGAGATAAGAAGCACTTGGAGGACCTCTCAGAGGTCCTGCTGAATAAATGAGTGAAACAAGAAGTCATGAAAGCATAACTGTATGTCTGAATGAAGTAACCCTGGGAACCACAAAATTTCAAAAGTATTTTTCATGAGTCTCGACGCACCCAGTTTTCCTTTCATATGTTGGTCTTACCTCTTCTCTTCCAAATTATACCAGGAGTGTGATCAAGCACAGTAAGAATGACTGATCTTCCTTGGGGGAGTCTTGTGATTCTTGTTTTTGCTCCAATACTACTTAGAGGTGAAGGTGTCAGTGCCTCTGCTAAAGCAATGTACCCCCAGATCAAAAGTCAGATCCACTGTAGCCCCAAACTCTCAGAACCCAGCCAAGAATCCGGAAGAAAAAAGAGGCTCTGAGAAATGGGAACAACAGGGAAATGCTGTTCGAAATCCCGTAAGTCTCATCTGATGCTGGAGGATATAACTTACACATTTCCAGAAAGACAAGATCGTTCCTTTTATAATGTTGGTAGTTTTCCCTGATCTAAGTTTTGACTTTCTTTTGCCAAGTTTTTCCCACTAAACCATAAAAAAAATCAAGTGACTCAGCCCTCCCTGGTGGCGCAGCGGGTTAAAGCACAGCACTGAGAATCTAAAGCCGCTTCTGCATGAGTTCAATTCCCGCCTGCCCCTGCCCCGGAGGTGACAACATGGTGTGGCAGACCTCTCCTGACCCGCCCGCTGCTCCCCTCAGCAGTGTACTTCGTTGATCTGCCTGTTCTGTCCCCCACTCTGTCTCTGGTAAAGCCTCTCACCGCCCCTGAGCCTCTGGCCTGTACCCCAGTTCTGTATGCACAAATAAATAAATCTTTAAAAAAAAAAATCAAGTGACTAAATTGTCTATGTTCCATGTCTATAAATTCATATAAACTGAATTCAAATATTAAACAGGAAGTAAAATCTGTTAGACTAAATAAGTCCCAAAGTAATATTTAAGAAATGAAACAGGATAATTCTGTAAGGGAAGCAAACAGCTGAGTCCTCTTCATGGGTCAAAATTACCTGTGGGACTTAGAAAACTAAGGGATGACCCAATACCATCACCCCCTCCATCCCCGGATGAGATGATAGTCTAGCACTGGCCCCCAGACCAGGTGGGCCCGGAAAGGAGTAGAAATAGCCCTGGGCATGGAGCTAGGGGATAAGCTTTCACTTGGGGGCAGCTTAGGCACCTCTGGTCCTTGTTATCTCAATTCTAAAATGGGAGTGCTGTATTAAACAACTAAGTCTCCTCTAGCAGAACACATCAATTTTTCTCAATCCTCCCAATTCCAGAGTTGCTCCTACTTAGGAAATTTCAGAAGAAAATGTAGAAACAATTTTCCAAGTGAGTCCCAGGAGATACGAGCCGACTGATTTAATGAAAGGGAAGGATTTGTGGGGGAGGTGAAGCACTGGCAGAACAGACTGGGGAAGAACAGACAAGCGGTTTGCAAAGTCATAAAACCCTAAGACTCAATTCTTTTTTCATTTTTTGGTTTTCCTTTCAAAGGACAGAGCAAAAGAAAAGGTGGGAAGGAAAGAGCAGTGAAGCATAGGACAACAGTACTTTCAATGCAGTTAGTGAAAATTCATCAAATGTACATTCTGCTACATTATAGGAATCAGAAAGAGTTAAAATGATGTATAGTTCCCAAAGAACAGGAATTTGTGATGGAATTCGGGGTTCTCAAGGCTATTGCCTTCAAATGCATTAGAAACGCCAAGGAAATCTTTAAAATACTGAAGATTTGAGTTTGCACCCACTCACCCAAAACATAAAAAATTTGAATTTCTAAGATACAGCCCCAAAATTTTTTGTCATCCACCAAAACTTGATAGCCACAAACTTAATAAGAGTAGAGACCAACATTTTGATAATGCCACTAAAATCAAATAAAATGGCACCTGAATTAGTCATAGTTAATCAGTATAGATTAAGACATGAGTTCCCACACTATGTCTCTTGCTGCCTAGGAGAGCTACAGTGAACTCTCAGGATGATGAAACGGTACTTGGATTTTTCAAGGAAAAGTGTGAAACACTGTACAAGCTCTTAATTCAATTTAAATTTACCATAAACCCACATTATATTCTTTGTGATCCAATGTATCTTTGTACAACTGTATTTTTTAAACTGCTATAAAAAATCAAGTATTATTTGAAAATGAGAGTGGGTATCCAATATAATGCCAAGGTTTGAGAAGCTGCGCAATATCCAACAAGCAGATGACCCCCCCATTTGTAAATAATGGCAGTTGTTTTAAAATGTAAAAGATTTTATAAAGAGAAAACTTTTTTAAATTTATGTATTATTTTTTCAAATGGCAGCTATCAGGCCCAAATATTTCTTTGTTTTTACTTAGCAAAAGTCTTAGGTTATTTCTTTTTAATTTTTTAAGATGTATTTTTTTTTTAAAGATTTATTTATTTGTGCACACAGAACTGGGATACAAGCCAGAGGCTCAGGGGTGGTGAGAGGCTTCACCAGAGACAGAGTGGGGAACAGAACAGGCAGATAGACGAAGTACACTGCTGAGGGGAGCAGCGGGTGGGTCAGGAGAGGTCTGCCACACCATGTGGTCACCTCCGGGGCAGGTGGGAATCGAACTCATGCGGAAGAGGCTTTAGATTCTCAATGCTGTGCTTTAACCCGCTGAGCCACCAGGGAGGGCCCTTAAGATGTATTTTTTTTATGCATACAGAACTGGGGCACAGGCCAGAGATGCAGGGGGCGGTGAGAGGACAGGGTGGGGAGCAGAACAGGCAGATAAAGAAAGAACATTGCTGAGGGGAGCAGCAGACAGGTCAGAAGAGGTCTATTAGATCACCTTGGGGCTGGGGTTTGAACCTGCACTGAAGCAGCTGTGGCTGGCTTGCAGCGCTGCATCCTAACTTGTTGCGCCAGCAGGGCATTTCTTTGGAAAAAAATATCAAGACACCTGATACCACAGACAGACAACCTGGGAACTTTGGGGTCAAGACAATCTTACAATGATATTCTCTTCACAGCTCAACAACCTAATTCATTTGATCAAAACTGATACATCTAAGGTGTGTTCTGGTAGAAAAAGCATTCTGAGGAAATTCTAGAATTTCACTATTGAAACTATTTTCAAATGAGAACAGTGGATAATTTTAAGTGTCTTATCTACTGGTAGCCAATAACTTTATGAATTATTTTCTTTCATGATAAATTTCAAATAACATTCCAAAGTTAAAAAAAAAAGTACCTTATTTTCATGAACTCTATTACCTTTGTGCAAAGTGCACATGAGAGTCTTATTTATTTTACCCACAGAATTTGAATACACAGAAATTCTAGCCTCAGTCCATAACTCAGGTTCACTCACCCCTAGCTTTTTGATCAGCAAGTGACAAGAACTCACCCTCACAGCTGGTATACCTAGCTCCCCAGGCCATCAGACCATCAGACTGATCTTTTCTGGCACAGTGGTAAGCTTTGTTTTGTTATATAACTTCACTCTTCAGTCCTCCCAAGTGTTACATACACAGTTTCATTTTCTCAATAACTTGCTGATTTGATTTGAGACTTCCATGATTTCAGAAGATAAAACCTTCCCAAGACTATGAAAGTCCAGGGTAAACACACCTCCTAACAGGTGGAGCTTTATTAGGAAGAAACTGTATCACCCTACACCGGCTCTGCCTGCCAGATCAATGAATGAGCAGACAATAACATAGAGAGTCAATATCTTGGCATGAGACCCTGCCCACTCATGACTTGGCACTCTAGTGAACACAGCGGGGATGTTATTTGGCATTTATAACTACTTTAGCTATTCTGAGCACTCCTTATCCCTTAAATGTTCAATTTTTCTAATTGTTCCCCAAATTATTGGCAGCTTCTGTGGTTCTTTAGAAAATGACTGAAGAGAAAATTTTTGGAGAGAATTTTTCAGAGTCAAGTTATTTTCTAAAACTTTTAAGTAGTCAAGCAAATCATAACTGTACTTTTTAGCAATTAATCTCTCATTTAGATTAACCATGAGCAAATAGAGCTTTACTGTGTGAGAATTATTTTGAAAGAGTAGTTGTACCTACTAGATTCTTAGATCATTTTGAAAATTTTCAAACTTTATTTTTATCATGAGTCTGAAGTAAAACACAAACTACAGATATTTTGTCAAGTGGGCAAACTCCATGTCAACTCTAGAAATGTTTTGTTATTTCATATTGTTCTCTCAATATGTGGTCATACAAAAATATGAGAGCATTTTAAGTTGTCTAGCTTGGAACTGGAGGTCATAAAACAAGACGCTAAAATTGTAACTTGGGTCAGAAGATAATCTATTTTTGAGTTTCAAAAATCTAATCATTAAGTTTTCAGAAAGAAATGACTAATGAATGCAAGCAGATAATACTAAGAAAAGACTATGAAGGAAGTTGGTGACTCAAATGAATGCTCTGGCCAAAAAATAATTTCCATGATAGAACATAAATAGCAGATCACTGGGACAATTTTTTGGTGTGTGCCTGAACTCGAATCAGCTGTTTAAAAACTGAAACACCCAAAAACACTAAAAAGTAAAAGGAAATTGTATTTAAACCTGCCTAACACTTGACCAACATGCTTGCCATTTGCCTGACCCCACGTTGGAGTGACCCTGTAGGATTGTGGGGCACTCAAGTCAAAAAGATCAAGTAACAACAGGCAGGGAAGCCTCAGAGGAAAACTGTGAAAATACAATTAAGTAGAACAACTCCTACCATTTGGTTTGGTGATGAAAGGAAAAATGAGGTGTCACTGAAGATGATAAATATTTGGACCCTTGACTTCTTTGGGGGGTAAGGTAACAGAACAAATGCCCTTTCTGGAAGGGGTGAGTTGGCTGGCCTGGAGATTTATGAAGCTAAAAGGATTTGACCATGTTCACAAAGCCGCCATTGAGAATGAAGTCCCACAGCCGAAGGTCCCAGGAGTGTGGAGTCACAGGTCATTCACAGAATCCCTCTGCCCAGGATAACTGCCCATTAACAGCGCAAACTCAGGTTTGTATGTTAATTAATATTCACAATGAAGGGCCCTTGTAAGTTAGATGCCCCAGTAGGGAGCTGTTTCTTAAAAACAAACAATAGGACTACATCTACAAGGTATCAACCACATACATGTAGCAACTGAAACCAGCAGTGAACTGAACACTGAAAACAAAAATAAAACCTTCCTCCAGTGAGGGTGAACACAAATGAAATCCCTGTGTTGGCTGCCTTTTCATCAGGCCTCTTGCTAACTTGCTGGACAAAGTGGAGAAGCCAGAGGACTGGGTTTGCTACCTCTCTGACCTGCCAGTCTCCTTGGGGGTAAGTGATTTTCCTCAGGTTCAGTTTATCTGGCAGTAGAAACACAGGGGAACAAAGTCTCCATATCTTTTGTTGAATACTGCTGAACAATTGTAAAAAAAAAAAAAAAAAATTGTCACTGGACCTCAATAAGAAAGAGTCAATGGGGTCAATGGGTGAGGAAATTCAGTTTCTTAAAACCATAAAATTAAAAGCTGTTTTTAAAAATTAATGTGGAATGAACATGCACACATTTTGACTCTTCCTGTAAATACACTAATGAAGTAACACATCAGATTTAAAAGAAGTTCCATTGAAATTTTTATAAAAAGAAAGCTGATTTATCTGATACCTGCTCTGGAAAAACAATGACAAATTATTGATTCAAACATAATACACACACAGTTACAGGGGTGGATGATGGCAATGAAGAAGGAAAACAGAAGAAAAATAATTAATTAACACCCATCTTTCATTGACATTGCTCTAACTTTTTTAAAGTAGGTGGCTGCAAGGTAAAGGTCCCCATTAATGTCACAATATCACAGTAATATGAAATAACTTAAAGTTCTTATCCATCAGCTTTTCTAAGGGCATTTCATTCAACTAAAGTGGAGATTAAAAGGAAAACACCCTCCTCAACTTCTCCCTTTTGTTAACCCAAACAAAAAAGTATGATTCCAAGAAAGAATGGCATAAGTTTGCCACATAGACATGGTTGGCTCTCACTAGATTTAGCCCTAAATTGCTTGTACTTGTGGGGGAGTTTAAGTTGCAGGGACTCTTCACCAACAATATTCACTCAGGTACAGACCTCAGAATGAACTGTAATGTTCTCCTGTCAGAACAATACTGCCCAGGAGTTCCTGAACACTCCCAACGTGACTCCGAAAGCCCAAGGATTTGAGAAACCACCAGCCAACTCTGCATGAAACACAAGCCGCAGCAGCAAGCACTCACTGAGCAGGGAACATGAGGCAGGCCAGGGCCAATTAATTACTGTCTAGCATATTCTCTCACCGAAGCTTCATGTCATCCACATTCAGGCATTATTTTGTGCATGTTATGGATCTGGAAACTGAGGCTCAGGAAGGTGAAGTATCACACTCACACCTGTGCCTGGCTATCTCCACACCCTGAGCTCTTATCACAACTTTGAACCCATGCAGTGATTAGCTAACAGCAAGCAATGTCTCTGTAGGTAACTGAAAACTGTTCTCTTACCCATAAAAAGATTTCAAACCTCAAAGACAATTAATTCCCTTTCCTTCCAGCAGGTTCTTTCTCATCCTATCTTCTCAGAAGGTCAATGAAGCAAAAGGATAGTAACGATCTGAAATAAGAGCTACAAAAGATTCCATACTTCTCACCAGGCATTTCTCTTTGGGGAAATATATCTCAAGAAAGGTTGAGGGTAGGGGGGAAGCAATTTGCTTCAAGATGTGTGCAGCAGCAATATTTATGCCACCTTTAAACCAGACAGAGTATATATCCCCTAACATGGGGTTGAGCATGCTGACACACATAAAATGATCAAATACCAAATGAGTTATTCAGAATGAGCAGAATGTGGTAAAATAGATCTATGGAATGTAAAATGACAATAGTATTAAATATCTTAAATGCAATGGGATGCAACCACCACTTGGAACCATGAAACAATCCCACCAGATACTATTTCAGAATCAAAATCAGAGATATACCTGAGCTTTAGTTTGATATGGTGGTTATAAAGCTATCAAAGAAATACAAAACATAAAATATCAAAACAGAGACAGATATCCCTGGCTATGACATCAAAAATATATGTCCATGCCAACATCACATGCATACCTGGTAACTGAAATTAATTTCTTAATTTGTGCTACTAAAATACCTCTGTGGCTCGGTAGCTTCCTGAAGACTGGCTGTAAAATAAGAGTATTCCTCGGGAGAGTAATGAGGCATAAGTTTCTACATCAGTGCTGCTCAGGAAACATTCCTTTAATCCTTTTTGTTTATTCTAGACCCTGCATTTATGAACTCTCTAAATCCCTTCTACTTAAACCACAGCACTAAACCACCAGGATTAAAGACATGGTGGATTTTCTAACTGAATGTACTTACTTTATCTTTGAACAATGTGTTTACATAGTTTTGTACTTTAGTAGTTTGCTGAAAGAACCTGTACAGAATAATGTGTCTGGAAATTTCTAAAATTTGTTTCATCGGAAAGTAAGTCATGTTTCCATTATTTCCTCTAAGGAGAGGTTACCCAGCCTCACTACAGACTTTGCATGTGTTAATGGGCTTCTGAAGCCAGGAAAAGAACACATGGTTGACTATGTTTTAAGCTATGCCTTACACGTTATCAGGAAGATGACTTTGATGAAGAGTGTTCAGTGAACTGTTGATTAGTTGACAAAATCAGAAGTTCTAAAGGATGTTCAACCACTGCAACTGCAAAAGCTTGAAGGCATTAGAAGCAAGACAAGCATTAATGCATTATTCAGCTTTCAAACAGGATGGCATGTTGTCTAGGAACGAGATGGTCCCAAAAGGGCATCAGTCATTCTGGGAATCTGTTTCATGGGCAATGTGTCTGTTCTATAAACTCTCAGTTATAACTTCCACCATCTTTCAAAACATTCACCAGGGCTTTTAGGGACTTTTATATCACTGTTTCCTTACCATGACTATGCTACCACCTACAATAGAATTCAGACAGGTCACTCTACAACATACTTGGTCTCTCAAATGAGCAAAATACAGAAAAGACTGTGTCTTTATGCTTCTACTTTAAAGTAATCAATTTTAACTAAGTTATTCTTACTGACCCAGTTTCTCCTCTGATCTGTCACAATTTTAACTTAAGAATCAAGATACAAATTAATTGTGTAATTATCTGTAGATTGAACAATTCTGTATTTTAAAACTCGCTAAAATTTAATATAACCCCCGTATTAATCGATTATGCATAGAACAGTATTAATTACCTTAAAATGACAATGTTCGAGGCTCTTCCCAAGCTGAAACATTTGTTATTTAACCCTGACAAAATCCACATACAGTGAAATTTCTTTAGTCAGCTACATTCAATAACATATTTCACAAAAATAACATTTCCAATATGCTCTCATGACACAGTAGCAAAATTAAACAGGTGTCAACTGCAAAAATTCTAATTCAATCCAATTCAAGTAATGTTGACCAAGTGTCCACTATGCCCTAGGTTTGAGTCAGGCTTCTTGGAAGAAATACTATGATTAAAAACAACCACTACCACCTATGTATTTCCCTAAACATTGAAAGTAACTGGTCCATGAAATCACAAAATCCAAAAGCCTTGGGACCACTGATTTTAAAGGTTTTATTGCACTTCTGCTTTTCCTATGCCTAAATGACCATCTGGTTTCGGATGAGCATCTCTAGAAGCACCATTAACTGTTTTATGCCACCAGGGACTAGGCTGTGAATTATTGCTCAGTGCTATTTAATGTAGACAGAAAATTATTAAATGGCAATGAAGTAGTAATTACTCTATAGTTCCCCAGTGGCTCAAAGAGTCAGTAATTAACTCCTACTTACTGCAGTAAGATGTGAGTTATTAAATAGCACTAAAGGAACAGTTCATTAAATGGTACCCTAGTGCCCTGAAAGAGTCATGTCCATACTGCTCACCAGGAGTATATTTAGACACTGGGGGAATCCAGCTGTTCTCTGAAAACAACATGAATTTTCACACAGCAGCCAACTTCAGCTAGTCACTGGCATTTGGCTGGATGACTGGGCAGCACTTTATTCCACGTCCCTACAGAAGGGTGGGGAGACAACAACCCACTGAGTCTATCACAATTCTGGCTCTATTACCATGCTGCATCCATAGCTGTATCTTCTGCCAAAAATTTATACTGATTTCTAACATATCAACAAGGGGCATTTAAAAATAAATCCTGCGGTATTTATAAATTTGCCACATTTGCTCTGACAACCTCCTTCAAAGTGTCTTTTCTGTGCACCTAGTCACTCCTTTCTTCTGGCTCCCACCTCTCATTCCCATTTTATCTTAGCCTTTTCAGTAGTCATTCCTTCCCACCTCATTCCTTCCTCCCGTAACTAACTTTTAAACCAAAAGTCAACATGAAAAGCCTATCTCACCTAGAAGACTTTACCTAATGAGAAGACATTTTTTAAAAATCCTTCCAAACTACTTTAAAAATCATCCCTCCAAATACCCAAAAGTTTGTAAGGGAAACTAAGTTGGCGTTGTTTTTGCCCCTGAGCAAAAAGCACCTCCATCTTATTATTGCAACGGGCAAAATCTAGCTTTCTCAGATCTGTGTATGACTCATACAAATAAAGAACGTTAAATATTGAATCATTTGAAGCAATAAAAAAACACAATAAAAAGCTTTTTAAAAAGATACATGATATCCTTATCATTAGATGAACTCATGAAAGTGTAAAAGAGAGATAAGCAATTAACCAATGAACTGGTGAAGTTTCGGGTGACACCAGGGAATAGACAAATAAGATCAAGGAGATAAAGTTCAAAGAGGTGGAACAACAGGTCATTAACCACAAGGACCTGGGAAACTTTCAGAGGCTTAAATGAATGGAGAAAACATTCTAGGAGAAACCAAAGATGGTGAAAGTAGTGTGTTCTTAGTAGAAATGTTAGAACACTCACCTGAAAACTACACTTCCAAGTAAAACCTCAAGAGATTTTATTTAGATCCTGAGCAGATTACAAGAAACTATATGATGCTTTTACTGTCAGAAAGCTCTAGTTAGCAGTTTTAGGAATAATATGAAAATATGGAGAATGACACATTATTCAAAATGTGCAGTTTTAATTGCATAACCCTTAAGGTGATAACTACCTAAAATGGAAAATAAAAAAAATAACTGTCTACTAGAATAATGTATGGGAAAATACATACTGGATATGGATTTTTGTTTTTTAAACACTAAAGTTAGAAAATAAAACATGAAATCTCTCTTAATTATCTAAAATGTATGTCTGCAAAAATGTCTAAAAATTTTGAGAAATGTCATCATCTACCATTTAAAACACATGAAAGGACAGTATAAGTCAGCAAGAGGCTTTCCTTCATGATGATAGAATAATCATCCTCTCTGCAGGTAGCTTGTTAACCCGCATGGAAATCCAAAATGGCTGTAGATTTAGTTGTGATACACTTACCCTTTATTTATAGGAGAAAGAGTAACTGCCATACAACAACAGTCTCTGGATGAGAGCAGCCTGATCCTCAAGCTGGTGAAGAGCCTGCCCTGCCTAGATGCTCCCAGAACCAGGGTCTTATCAGACTGCCAGGGACAGCAGTGGGCAGAGCTAGTCAGCCAGACCCACCCAAGCCCACAGGACAACCAGCCTCCTGCTCAGCACATGCCCACTTGCCTGCTCTGGGAGTCCAGGAGGGATAGAAAAGTCTGGTTCAGGAAAAAGCCAGCTGGACCCCTACACCCAGCACTTAGCTCTGGTGTTAAAATGAAACTTCTCTGGAATGGAGCAAAATAGAATGGGAGGCAGGTGGAAGGCACAGAGAAATCAGCAAAGGTGCCCACCGACGTGGCAAGATTCTACTCAAGGAGCAGAGCCTCTAAACAACAAGCAGTTAGAAGATCTGTGACAGAGGGGAGCTGTGGATTTAGAGCTTTGACGTACCCTGGAGATGGCCAGGTAGTCAAAAAATTCAGAGCCTCAACTGATATTATTACTATGTAAATGCAAACAAACTCCTGAGGAAAATACTCCATCAATAATAGCCCCTCCGAGTCCAGTCTCCAAAGATTCAAGCAGCAGAAGAAACAATTTCCCTGGTTGTCGCTTCTCTCCTTTTTCCCTCCCCAACCCACCACCTGTCTCTCTTGTGCTTTTATGATGATGTAATTCTTCACATCATCAAGTGGGCATGTGCTGAGCAGGAGGCTGGTTGTCCTGTGGGCTTGGGTGGGTCTGGCTGACGAGCTCTGCCCACTGCTGTCCCTGGCAGTCTGATAAGACCCTGGTTCTGGGAGCATCTAGGCAGGGCAGGCTCTTCACCAGCTTGAGGATCAGGCTGCTCTCATCCAGAGACTGTTGTTGTATGGCAGTTACTCTTTCTCCTATAAATAAAGGGTAAGTGTATCACAACTAAATCTACTTTTGGATTTCCATGCGGGTTAACAAGCTACCTGCAGAGAGGATGATTATTCTATCATCATGAAGGAAAGCCTCTTGCTGACTTATACTGTTCTTTCATGTGTTTTAAATGGTAGATGGCCATATGCAGGGCTGCCCAGTATTCTGACACCCATCATGTGGCAAAGATGTGATTAGACCTCCGCTAAAGAAAAGAGCAGCTCACTGGCCTGAACAGGATGTATAGGAGTGTTTTTTCTCAAGAAACTAGACTTAGAGCGAGAGGTGTGACTCAAATTCAGTTAAGGTCACTTTGTTGTTAGCGAAAAAAACAACCCAAAGCTAAAGTTTATTCATTGCTATGAGCAAAGAAACAAATGGGAGGTGGTATAAATTCTTCTAAGGCACTAGTTTTTGAAACCAAACAAAATATAATGCCAGGATGACCAAGCAAGGGAAAACGGCAGCCCTACCCTGCCAGTAGCTCTGGAAACCTGGCTGCAGAGGCAAGGTCCCCGCAGAGACAGTACACACCAGGGCAAGGTCTGCCACACTTGTAGAAGACAGACTTTCAAAGTGAAGCGCAGTCCCCAGCCTTGAGTTCTGTGCCTCGTCAGTCTCCACACCCTGCGGGGTAAGAATCACCATGTGACCCTGGTCCAGTGGCTTCTCTGGACTTCCTTCCCAGTAACAGATATACTAGGGCCTTAGCTAGGATGTAGAGCTGAGCTGTGAACAGTGAGCTCTGGGAAGCCACGTCAGAAAAGAAGGCAGAGAGCGTTTGAGGCAGGAGAGGCCACAAGAAGCCTTGAAAGGGGAGGAGTGTGGTGGCTGAGAGCCAGATGGGTCTCAGGGCTGCGCAGGATGAGCTGGCAAAGCAGGCCAAGATTGCATCTGGCTGATTGTGCTTTGACCAAGAATTTGGATTTTATACTTCCAAGAAAGGATTGGGAGGTTTTAAGCAGGGAGTCTAATCTAACCTGCCATCTAATTTACATTTTTAACAATTCTGACAGCTGCTGTGTATACAATGGCTCATGTGGGAGGTCAAACATTAAGTTTTCCTGCAAATTTTGTTGTTAAGACTCAGAATGTATTAAGGCCACAAAAAGGAGTATTTTTCTAATTCCATTTCTAATTCCATAAGCTCATAGAATATACATAGTGGTGCCTCAATCTTTAAAAAACCACAGTATGTTGAAAGATGGGCCTTTCTAGGCAGTGTATTTCTCTCTAAAATAACAAATTTTTTTGGTGATTTTTCCTCCAAAAGACACAACAAAGCAGTAAGACAGAAAAATCTTATTCTTTTAGAGCACTGTGCTTTCACATGACATTTTGTCACAAATTAATTCAAAGTTAACTGTTCACCAACCATGGAAAATTTCCTACTATTTATTCACTTACTACTCAGGCCCTGACACTGTGAAAACATTTCATTTTAAATAGATTTAACTGGTGGAATAATGTAAAAAAAAAAATCACACTAATCTTTTGCAGAGATTTCCCTTTAGAAATTAAAAAGAGGAAAAATTACTACAGTAAAAGGATAACAGACTTGCACCCTCTAGAATTGGAATTTCATGGTATCATTCCTCCAAAACTGGAAATAAGACTATTATTTATCCAGAGCCTTCCTCAAAGCAGTTAAAGTGCTTTATAAATATCATCCTCATAATAACCCCATAAAGAGAGGAGACGCCATTAAAGTTCATTGGGCGTGAAAACTTGGCTCAGCTATTCAACAGCTTGACCCAAAGGCAATTATTAAAATTAATTTTTAACAGCAACAAAAATAATTTGACTGGAAGAGTAAACGTACAAGCACCCACTATCTACCCAAGGCACATTTCCTCTGCACAAAGGCCTCCGTGCCTTGCCCCAACACCCACAATCACTTCTATGAAATCAGCTCCTGATTGATGGCCGAGAGAATTGGTTCCAGGGTCTTCTTGCAAGTGCTGGCCCCCCTTTTACAACAGTCCTTGGTCCTCTATTTATAATGCCTTTAAGGCTGGCACCAAATGAGCTGGTGTGATAATGATGTCCTAGTGAATTAAGGTTAAGCAAAGAGTCATCCTTCACAATGCACACTAAAGGCCCACGTTGCAATAGGCAGATTCATTCTTATCTCTCTCTTCCAGTGAGTTCTGCCACATATACACCTGGAGATCCTGACTTTCTCCAGGCAGATGAAGCCCTGAGAGGATGGGATGGTATGGAACTGGCAGGTATACACAAAAGTGGATGCATTTGCCGAGGCAAAGAATACCAACTGCCACAGCTCTTTTCCATGTTCTGAGGAGCAGAGGCCATAGGAATGAGGCCAAGCCCACGGAACGCACTGTTTAGAGGTGGTGCTGCCATTGCCAGTCTTCTTCCTCCCTGTGGGCTATTAGTCTGTTTGACCCTGGGCAAGTTTCCTGGTGGAGGAATGAATGCAGTCAATTCTATAAAACAATCAGATTTGGAACATGCAAATGGTTTCCCTTGTTCTTAAATCTAAGATTATTCCAGGTGCCCTAGAGGTGGCCACAAGCGACTTGGAGACTTTCCCAGACTTTGCATCACATGGCACGGTGAGAGAGTCACATCCTGCTTTGCTAGTCGTGTTATTTACAGTTACTCATACTGAGCTCTACTGCCTCATCTGTAAAAATGGCTCTAGTACCTTAGAAGGGGATTGTGAAGATTGCTTGTGAATGAACGTATAGGACAAGGCATAAAATAGAGGCCAGTAATTACTCTTTTCAGTTTACATATCAACTACCCATTATCAGTGACTTCCATCCTTTTGTGCTTGTTACTCCCACTTTCAAAAATTTAAATCCTCTTAAAATAGGCTATCCATTCCCACTTTATACAAAGCAAAAGTCTCAGGCAGTGACTCAAAATAGGCCTAGGATCAAGCTGTGGTTCAAAGCTGAGTTCTTATACTTACAAGATCAAGGCTGAGCTCTTAATTTTGGAAAAGCTGGAGAACTGTGACTCTGTTTCATCTGGATACACAGTAGGGGTGTTAATGTCACCACTAAATGATTATTAAGAAGATAACAGGAAAGAAAGGCACAGATGTCCTTGTTAGAGAGACCTGGTCAGTATCCTCCTTAGGAACTAGGACACCCTAAACAAATACTACTTAATATTAACACTATATTTCTATATTTCTCTGGTCACTAGAGAGTACTCTACAACAGTTGAAGTACAGACCTTAGAAATAGTGCTTGTGGACTGATATTAATTTGGGTGTCCGTGCTCTATTAGAGACATTTGTGGGTAAATGGGGTTTGGCTCTAAGTTTCAAAAAGTCTTAGAAATGCCTGTACAACAATTCTGGCCCAGAATCTGGTCTGGTTTACCCTCAGTTTCCCTGGCATGAACACCCTGGTTTTTTAAGGCACCAACAAAAGAATCAGGGCCATTTCTAGCTGCCCCCTCTAGGATGCAGGATCTCAGGGTGAATGCTAGAAGAACAATTCTATCCATTTTCTCTCTCACCTCTACTGAAGGGTGGGAGATGGCAAGCTCTTTTTTTTTTTTTATTTATTCATACAAAACTGGGGTTCAGGCCAGAGGTGCAGGGGCAGTGAGAGGATTCACCAGAGATAGAGTGGGGAGCAAGAACAGGCAGATCGACGAAATACACTGCTGAGGGGAGCAGCGGGCGGGCCAGGAGAGGTCTGCCACGCCATGTCGATCACCTCTTTGGCAGGAGAGGATCAAACTCATGCTGAAGTGGCTTTAGCTTCTTAGTGCTGTGCTTTAATCTGCTGCGCCACCAGGCAGGGCCTGCATGCTCATTCTTTACCATATTCTGGTACCTGAGCTTTGGGGTAAAGTTCACTCATCTGAAGAAGAATCTTTCTAATTCCACCTTGAAAATTAGAAATGCCATCCTAAATCAAGACTATTTCAAATGATTCTCATAGTGTTTGGCACACCAACTTATTATATCTATTGCAAGACTCTACTGAGTCACCCAGGAGTCTTTGAGAGGCAGTTCAAAATATACTTAAAGTTGTACTGAACCCCCATTAGCTCTGTGAACATGAAAATATAAACATTAGAAAATCTCATGTTTAGAAGAAGAGGAAATATGCTAAAAGATCTAAAGAGAGAGAGAAAGCCTTGAGAATCTTTAGGCTAGTTTATCAAAATGAACTCACTACTGATTAACTATCTCAAGTATTATTCTAGCCATTTGATCATCACTAAAACCTGCGAGGTACTGGTGACCCCTTTTGACAGATCAGAGAACGAAACAAAGAGACTAGCTTCTCCAAGATCACCCAGCCGATAAATGTCAAAGTTGGATTCAAACCCAGGAAATCTGGCACTAGAATCTGGGTTTTAAACACTCATCTCAATTTGCCTGTCTTATCTTAGCTAGACATAGTTTATAACCACACGGTTCAAGAGTTCCTCCACCATTAATTGCAGAAAGTCTGGCCTGCCATTGCCAGTGTGAGTAGTGCTAACATTTCAGGAGTGCTTGTGAGCAGCTTGCGAGCAGGCATTAGGCAACCCATTCATTCCCTAAAGCCTTTGGGTAGACAAACTCCCTCCCAGATGGAAAAAGGAGATGGGTCAGTTAAGAATCATGATACAAATCAGAAAGAAAATGAAAAAGAGCACAAAAATTTAAACAAGAAGTACCTGTTAGTAAGCAAAGCTAGCTGGAAAAAAAGGTGAATAAAGGCAAACACATACCAATTTCCTCCCTTTTCCTGTATTGTTGAACTAGTAAGTAGACCAAAATAACCCAAATTTTTGAAAAGTCATAAGGATTCAGCAGCTAATAGAAAACTGTTTTCTAAAAACAAACCCATATATGGTAGACATTCTTAATCTCATCTTTCATAAACTCTAAGCCCAAGATTTCAAATTAACTATGACCTGCAGAAAATCTTCAATCTACAATTCTGTCCTCTTGATGGAACATAGTGAGAAGTCCTCCCCTTTGTTCAGCTAATCTAAAAGCACTCCGATTGTCAGTCAGAAGAATAAGCAAAGAGCGTTTGATCTCACAGTACATGTGGAATCTTAAAATAAATAAATAAAAGCTGAGTTAATAAAGAGAGACCAGATTGGTGTTTGCCAGAGGAAATGGTGGAGGGGCAGAGTACGGAAATGGTGAAGAGGGTCAAAAGGTACAAACTTGAGTAATAAAATAGACCATGGGGATGTAATGTACATTATAGCTAATGCTATGTCATGCATACCTGAAAGTTGTTAAAAAAGTAGATCTCAATAGTTTTCATTCACAAGAAAAACACTGGTAACTATGTTCTGTGTATGACAGATATTCACTAGATTTATTGTGATTTTTTTCAATATATACAAATATCAAATAATATTTGATATTATTATTACAATGTAATGCTACATGCCAATTATTCCTTGATAGAATTTTAAAAAGTTCAGTGTATCCCAAAATATAAAGTTGAATTTGGATTCAAATCCTACGTTACAATTAATAAAAATCATCTGACAGGAGGGGATGACTCCTTTGGCATCCAAAGTATAAATGGCCAAGGTCAAGCTAATGGATATACAGAAGCACAATACCCATGTGCCCTCTTCGGCTTGTGCCTCTCTACCCTTTGATGGGGCACCATTCTGCAAAGGCTACTGAAAAGGGAGCTCCTGGAGATGGCCACATAGCAAAAAAACCATCACCTTGGCAAAGTAGCTGCCTGGCTGGGAGGCTTCAGGTGCCTGGTGATCATGTCCATAAGACTAGAAACACAAAATAGGTACAGAATCTCTTCCACCTCCTCCTCACCTACTTCCTGTCCTCCTTCATTCTGCCCTCTAACTCTCTCTCCCTTGCTTCCCCATCCTCCCATCCCCTTGGCAAATCCCAAAGTCTTTTCCCAGGTTTCCTTTGTAAGTACCCTGACTATGGACTGCTTCAAAGGGCATTTGGTACAAAACCTACAAAGTCAGAGAGAGGTTTTGCCAAGAATTCAAAGGTAGTCACATCCAAATTTCAGAGTCCCCACTACTTGAAAATAAAATGTTCCTGTTATTATTGGTGGGTTATGTTGGGGTGGGGGGGGGGAGGTGTTTGGGAAAATTATTGCCATTAATTTATATGAAATCATTGTTGAGTATTCCCAGACCCTAAAATAACCAAATCATAGCTGTCTGCTTTTTGGACAGCAGGGAAAAGTTGTATCCAGGAGAACAAAAGGAAAGATGCTAAAGGAATGCATATCATGGGTAAGCCACTAAGAAGTCTGATTTTCACAGCAGCCCTTCATAAACTTCAAGGAAGGGGAACTGTTACTCTCTTACAACACTATAGCCAACAATTCCTCCTATTCATCTGATTCTTCTCACTGATACTGAATTAATAGTGCCATCTCTGGATGTCCCTACACCCAACAACCTGGACTTGTTTGCGTTCTGGCACCAATCTGAATAAAGGCTCTTTACACCTGCCAGTTCACCTGCCCTAGTTAAAGCAAAATGACACCTGCATGTGGGTTGTTCATTCTGACCTTCCCTGGCTCCTGCCAGAACACACTCTGCAGGCTTTACAATGTGAAGTGTCAAAGTCCCTTCTAACGATGGTCATTATTTTCTTAAAAGTATCAGCAACTTCACTTAGAAGGGTCACACAAGTTCTCTTGAAAGAAAAAGATGAATTCAAATAATTGTATATTTTTCTTCCCTAACTTGCTCAGCCTAAGAGATAGCTATCTGGTTACTAATATTCAATTTTTACAACCTATACTTGAAGTGCCCTCTTCTAAGACCTGCTTTTTAGAGAGCCTACAATCCCAGGAATGGATTTAGGATGAACTGATCTAGTCTTACAGAATAACTGAAAGCTCTTTCAAACTGTGCTTTCAGAGAGAGCCTGAAGTTTGCCTTAGGACTGAGTATTACTGGTTGTGATAGTGCAATAGATGAAGGCCAGGGGGCACCAGATGATGGCCAGGCCAGATTAAACTTCACTATTAGTTGTCTCACAGTGTTATTAAGCAATACTCAGTAGAATTAAAATATTTGCTAATTGCTAAACAGCCTATGCCAGAGGGGAATAGGTTATGCCAGGTAAGGCAAAACAAACTATCCCAAGAAGCTTCTAGAATAAGGTTCTTAGTATAGCTGACAAAGTTGACAGCTTTTGATGTACCAATATAAATCAAAGTTTGACTGCCATCAACAGATACAAGTGGCTGATATTTTTATAAGGGTCATTGAAGACAACTTTTCAGTGTCTCACATTTTATGGGATTTGAGTAAGGAGCAGTGGGACATTGCTTCTGCTCATGAAGCAAAGTCTTCAGTGGGCACAAGGGCTAGTCTGGAGGATCCAGGAAGGCTACCTTCACGGGCTAGTGCCAAGGATAAGAAACCCTGCATCCTGCTCTCTACCACACTTGAACTGAGTAGACAGTTTAGCAGCTCCACATCCCTTTCATCATGACTTCTCTCCATTTTTGAAGCCTACATGTACAGTTGAATTTCAACTGTGCATTAAATGCACATGTGCTGTGGCTCTACTGAAATATCTAGAGTTCTTCTGAAAGGCTGAAAACCATAATTCTCAACTTTTAACTTAATTTTGAAGAGTGACTTTTAATTTAGAGACCCAATCCCATCAGTGATATTAAAGACAATCTCTGTAGGGTTCAGCACTAAGTGGTGCCCGTGCACACCTGATCTTTTGTTGCAGAGAACAATGAGCTGAAATGTTTTGGCAGGGTGCAGGCAAACTTGGGTTACAGATTAACAGCTGCTCCTCTAGCACAGGCTTTTCCGGCTGCCATCTTCCGTGGGAGAACAGCAGCAGTGATGGCACAGACATGGCCTAAGCTGATCAAGTACACTGGATCCTCCATCACTGGTCCTAGGACAATCCAGATGAATATATGTCCCTTAGAGTCACTTTCTCCCCTGCGGTCATATTCTCTTGTGTGCCCTGCACCCTGGGGGCAGTCACACTTTGACTTACAATGATACTTCAGAAGCTGTCAACTTACTAAACAGAAAATACCATTCACAATCTCTTATAGTCACCTTGAGGGAACTCCTCATAGTCATTTTTATTGGGTCTCTTCCACCAAAGGTCTGAAAAGCTATTTCCTATTTTTAACATTAATTGCCATTTTCCACTTAAAACAAGGTTTCACTGACACCAATACATAGCACATAAAACCACAACTCCCTCAGTAAAATAAATTACCTTGTTGGGTTGTTGCAAACTGCAGAGCAAGTCTGGTCTCAGGCCTGGCCCATTAATGGGGTGTGATGTGTGCAGTTCTCCTGGGATAAACAAAACACCTTTCACACAGCCCCCCTCCCAGTTGAGATTTTCTTCCAGGATAGGGCCTCAGTCCCACTGGGCAGCTTTGTTTGGGGGTGACACTCACTGGGCTTTCTTCCCAATGAACACATTCTCTAGGAAACCTGACCAAGGGCTAACTGTGGTTTTAAATGTCCATTAAATGCACTTCATGTCAAAAGTCACACTCTAGAATTCCTTTGATGCTAAAGACAGAGGAAGCCCTGGGAAGTTTTCAGATCCTATCTGTTATGGAGAAAGGGAACTCCAGGAAACTCATTGGGCAGCACCAAAAGCTCTGCCTGCCTGAAAATAGCAGCTAAGAAAATGTTTCAAGCAACTCAGCTGAGAGGCAACAAACAATTCAGGAGAAACCCTCAGAGGAGACCAGAGTACTCAGCAGGGATAACCACCACTCCCTGTGTAGCTCATGATCTCATTTAACTCTCAGAACACTTCTATAAAGTGGGTATGATTATCCTCCATTTACAGATGAAGAAACTAAGGTGTGGGAGACTAGTTACTTGCCTCATATCACAGTCTGGGATGGAGGAGCAGGGGTGGGACTCTCCACAGTACATCCCAACTAAACGCGGATTTGGCTTAGCACTGCAGCGCAAGACAAGGCCAGGAGGGAAGTGTCCCAGGCATTCTCTTCTCTGAAGAGCCTGATACAAGGCTCTCCTATTTTTGTTAACTAAAACAGGCTGTATAATCACCAAAGAAAATCCAATCCTGTGTAATTAATTATTAACATTTTACAGTTCTGAAACAGCATGCTCTTTTGGTTCAGAAGAAACTGGGCTCCAGAAAAGACCAAAAGACATGGGCATTGTGTGCTCTGGGCCAAGGAAAAGAAAAAACTGTTTTTCTTATGAAAGTCCTATGGTTTAGGCCTTACCAGTGAGGAGTCAATCATCTAGAGAAAATACAGAAGGTACAAATGGAAGAAGAAAAGACAGGGTACATTAAAGATGCTTGCAAAATAATCACCAACTTTGAGTCTCACACTCCATAAAACTGCACTTAGGTGATGTGTATCTTGTTTGGGGCATACTTACTATATGTGTACATACATGCAATTCCACTTTATAATAAGAAAAGCATGGATATTTACCAGTCTTCTAACTGAACATTAAATCCTCATAGGTGTTTTGCCCCAACGTCTGTGACTGGCAGCAAAAAAGAAAGGCAGGAGGCAGAAAAGGCTGAGCAAGCAGAGTTTATTGCTTCTGAGTAGCTGAGACGGAGCCCCTAGGGTGGGGTCTGCAGCTACTTCCAGCCCTATAGGGGGAAGGGTCTCTTATATAGATTCTAAGGTCAGATTCCAAAGGGGTGTGTCCCTTGATGTAAGGCCCAGTTTGTTGTCTCCTTCTTCTAGTCCCATCCTGGATACAAGGCCCAGTTAATTGGATGCAAGGCCCAGTTTATTACCGCCTTATCACCCTTGGATGCAAGGCCTAATTTATTACTGCCCTTATCCGGTCCTGTCAGTCAATCTATGCACTTGGTCACTCCCAACAATAGGTAGTTTAAAACCTATGAATCGGAATTCCATTACACTACACAAACTGACCACTATTATATAGACCTTCATTAAATTGTCTGCCACTGTGGTTATAGAAACCTATCAACTGCTAATAAAAGACATAGATGGAGAATTAGTGAACTGAAATTATGTCACAGGCAACAAGTAAATGTTTAAATAAAAGCTATGGCTCCTATCAGCAAGTAGTGCTGCTGCCCCACTAACAGGCATGCTTTCTAAGTTATCCTTCATAAAAGCTAAGGTCTATGGGTCTGCTAGTCCTAAGCGACCTGTCTGGCCACCATTTTGTTACCTGTAGTTCTGCATTCCTATACAAAGTCAGAACTGCCTTTGTATAGGTCAATCAGTCAGAGCCAGACCTTACAAGGTTCCTTTCAAATCAACCAAGAGCTTAAAGCTATCACTCTGGGAAGGCTATACATGAAGTTTGACCAGGAACTCTTACCTAGGGCTGATGATATGACAAAGGACCCCAGAAGCTGATCAGTGAAAAGCCTTGCTGATAAGACTGAAACCCAGGCTGGGAACTAGGCTTGATCTCAACTGCAATACTGAGTCATCAAGCAGAGGAGAAGTGCCTGGAGGGCAGACTGACACCCCCTGATACTACAGATGACAGAGCCCATTTTCTAGCTTCACCCTCCCTTTTCTATTTGTCCTCTTTCCCCTCAACTGATTTGGGATTGCTCTTCAGCAGCATCCTGCATTATGGAGCCTGCTCCATGACTCCTGTCTCTTTATCATTGTGGTGCTGCCCGAACAAAGAGGCAACACTAAAGCTGGGAAGTCAGGCACACCTAGTTCACTTTTGTACTCTTGAAGAGAATAATCAGGTTTTTGCGTCCTGTAAATGAATTGAAGAAATTTAATTTCCAGATAAGCTGTTTTTAATCAACATATATCTACTCTTAGAACTGAATTTGTTCCTAATTTGCACATAGAATATTAGCAGTTCAAATAAAATATGTAGTATTAATGTCCAATGTGCTATGACCGTACTGGGTAACAGGACAAGCTCACAAATAACTACATCAGCAATAAAGAGCAGCCAATATGGTCAAACACCAGAACATGATCGAACACCTCAGAGTCACTTCCAGGGCCTGATTTCTACCAAAAACACAGTTATGATTAATGCCAGTGTGCAAGACTGGGTTTGCTCTTGTTATTCAAGTTTACTCATTGAACCCCCTGGATCATTCCTGTTGCTATTTTAGAGACTTACTCAGACCCACCTCTGACTGCAGACTTCAGATCAGTAAGCCTGGTGGTTTTTAATTCAGAGCAGAAGCCAAGAACATTGTCAATTTTTATAACTGCAGTCAAGTTTGTCTTATGACCCACTAAGCTTGGATGTTTCCTATATATTTCCTGGCGAGAAAGAGACCTCATACACGTGGTATATGCACAAGTCAAAAGAACCAGTGAAAGAGATTATCAGGGACAAACAATTTCCAGAAGGAAATGTGTTCTCTGCCCAAAAGTGACACAAAAATTCCAAGAAAGTGATCAGGTGCCCAGGACTCCAAAGAAGTATACTGCCTCCTGGACATTAAGGCCACATGATGAAGCCAATAGTCTATTTAAAGACAGACACTTTTTCCCAGCCAAGCAGAGATGATGGCGAGATGAACCAACATAGGTGGAGGAAACCAATCAAGCAGTAAACACTGACAACTTCTCCAGTCTTTGTTTGAGTTTAAATAAAGTATTATTGGTCTTACAAATTCTCTCTGGCAACTATTGTAAGATTTGTTTTGATTTGTTTATGCATACAAGAACTGAAGTGAGGTGAGGGCGAGGGGGGGGGGAGGGTGGTGGTGGTGAGAAGATTCACCAGAGACTGAGTAGGGAGCACAACAGGCAGCTTCATTGAAATACACTGCTGAGGGGAGCAGTGGATGAGACAGGAGAGGTCTGCTGTGCCATGTGGGTCAGCTCCCTCACCAGGGATCAAACTCACGCAGCAATGGCTGGCAATAGCTTGATAGCAAGCACTGAGACTTAACCCATGTGCCACCAGGGAGACCCTCTCTGGCAACATTTAACTTAAATCTCTCATAACAGCTCTAAATAATGCTAATTACTGAGCATTATGCAGCTCTAAGTACTGCTAAATTTTTTTTCCTGGAACTAGCCAAAGTTAGGAAAGGATATTAATGAACAGCAACACTTTGCTTTGCCAGCCTCAGCACAGCAGTGTGGTTTACCGCTGTGGGTTTCTAAGCGTCGAACACCACATGAGCTCGTTTACTTGGCTGGGGCAATGACAGCAGGGCCGCAGTTTTCAAAATGACGTTGGAGGTGGTGGAGACCCTGATTTACCACTGGCTAATGGCATCGAGCAGTGTGGGGACCAAGTCCTGCTCTCAGCACTTCAGTGCTCAAACATGCCTGGGGCTTCTGGTCTCCCCTATAGCACCCCCCCCCCAAACACACTCACTTCTACCAACAGAGTAGTCTGATGTCCAACAAGTGTATCCCTCGGAAAAGGTGCCGCAACATGAAGGTGGGCTTCTAGCCACTGGGTACTATTCTTGGGTAACAGGGTGACCTCAAACCCAATTTGCTCCACACTTGTCTTGACTCCTCCAGGGAGGCCACTGCCTCTCCGCAGCCCAGCTGCAGCCCGACTCCACCCAGCACCACTCCTGCAGCCTACGCTGGCGTCCCTGCCCCAGCCTCCCCCCAGCCTGAGAAACCCTGTCTTCCCACCAACTTAAATCAACTTAATCGGCTACATCTCCTTTTCTTTTTCGTTTCTCTGTTACATTTTTAAATTATTTTCTCCCATCTTTGTTATTTTTTAGATAGTATCCGATATCCCTTCTCTGCTGTAGTCCCTCTCGTTTCCCATCACAATAGCACAGTGATGCCTGTTTCACTTACATGAGGGATACAGAAAAGCCTCCCAGCAGTACCAGGAAGAGAACTGCGAGGACCCAAGGGTGGAGCTAGCAGGAATGAATTCTGGGATATTTGGGGGATAAATAGAGAGCGATGGCATCTCGCGCTCTCACTCGGGAAGTGGCTCTCCTGACCGTGAGACTCGAGACTCGGTGTGTTCGGTCAGCCTAGCCGTAAGGTATTCCACTTACTTTGTGTCCCACTCTCTTTCCCTGGGTTGTTTCCTATTCCTTTCCCCTTTTGTAAATAAACCCGTTATTGACCCTTTTGTGTGTACCCGCAGCATAATCAAATTGTGAGCGCACGGGTGAGGACCCACAGACAGTGGCTTACTCTGGACTTTCCTGTAACAAAAGTATCAGAACAAAAAAACCAAACTTGCAAGCTGACCACAGATCTGAGGATACAGCAGTGAAGGGGAGCAGAAGGAGTCAAATGGGAGGGGACCTCCATTTCTAATCTACATGTGATCACAGGAAAGCAATGTGGCACCACTGTTCAGCCTATAAAGACCCCTCAGAGAGCTCTAAATTAGAGTCAAAGCTGGTTTCTCCATCTCTACCATTCGCTTTTGTAACAAGTGCACAGTAAACAGACTACAAACACGAGGGCCAAGCTACGAAGGAGAACAAACAGGGGGCTCGCTGGTGAGTATATTTAACAGAAACTTAAGGGTTTGGACAATTCTTTTTTGTTTGTTTACAATAACTCTTATCTCTTATTGTCTATATAAAACATCATTCTTCCTTTTTTTTTTAAGATTTATTTACTTGTACAGAACTGGGGTACAGGCCAGAGATGCGGAGAGTGAGAGGATTCACCAGAGACAGAGTGGGGAGCAGAACAGGCAGTTCGACACAGTACACTGCTGAGGGGAGCAGCGGGCGGGTCAGGAGAGGTCTGCCACGCCATGTGGGTCACCTCCAGGGCAGGCGGAGATCGAACTCATAAGGAAGTGGCTTAAGCTTCTTTGTGCTGTGCTTTAACCGGCTGCACCACCAGGGAGGGCCCATTCTTCCTTTTTTGTGCAATGCTTTCTCCTCTCAGGTGTAGTCCCCATAAAATTCCCACCACCAGTTCACCTGTGCACCATCACCGCAGTCCCTTGTGTTCTTTTCTCCCCTTGACCCTGTTCTCTCCCCGTCCCCTGCAGAGTGTCTCTGATTAATCATTCCCTGCTAATTTTGGGTAAATTACTTTTCAAGTTCTACCCCACTCTCCTATTCTTCTCTCTTTCGAGCCAGGAGAGGCCCGGAGCACTCTGGCATGTTCTGCTTCCCCGAACAGATGCTATTTTGTACTCCACATGCATCTAGCTCAGGCTGCAGACGTGTGACTTACTCTGTTCTGCCAAGCATGAACAATTCATTTCCATCCCGGAGTTCATCTGGCTAAGTGGAGCCCCTATCTAGAAGGCCAACCGCCATGTACATCTCCAGCTCGTCAGCACAGGGGCACTCGCTGCCTCATTCCTTCCACATAGAGGAAATCTGTTTCCTTCAGATCAAAACTACAGAAAAACAGCAGCAGAGCTGCCAAGGCTCCCTCACATGTTGCCTGGGTTTGTTTATTTCTTCTTCATCAACTCACATCATTTCTGACACTGCACTTCAAGTTCCTGGACAGAGTTAGAGAGAAAAGCTTTTAAGAGGTTCTGAAGTACAGCCAACTTCTGATTAGCCAAAGTAATGAAGGAAAGGCGGAGTACATGGCCAGAGCGAGGGGGCGCTTGCCACTCAGTGCCGCAGGGGCAGAGATTCCTGTGCAGGTTATAGAGAAACATCAGTAAGATAAGGAGCATCTCCCTTGAAATCCCTTCTACATAGCATTTTAGGAGAATACTCGGCTGGAGTTTACCTTCTGCTAGGCCCCAAGGGTACCACATCCAACAGAAAGATGAGTCGAGTTTCCATTATCAGTGTGTGTGTGTGTGTGGGGGGGGGAATATCAGTGCCTGAACCCCTGGGGTTCAGATTTTTTGTAGAACTGTACCAACCCTAGTTATGATTAAAAGTACTTACAGTAGGCCCTCCCTGGTGGCGCAGCGGGTTAAAGCACAGCACTGAGAATCTGAAGCCACTTCCTCATGAGTTCGATTCCCGCCTGCAGCCTTCCCCGGAGGAGACCACATGGCGAGCCAGACCTCTCCTGGCCCGCCCGCTGCTCCCCTCAGCAGTGTACTTCGTAGATCTGCCTGTTCTGCTCCCCACTCTGTCTCTGGTGAAGCCTCTCACCGCCCCTGAGCCTCTGGCCTGTACCCCAGTTCTGTATGCACAAATAAATAAATAAATCTTTAAAAAAATAAAAAAGTACTTACAGTAGCCTATATTTGCACATCCTATAAGACTTCTTTTTATTCTAAGTCCACAAATATAAAGCAGCGACGTACACTGTAGTGAGGGCAGCTGGAGAGCAAAATGATCAGAGATGAGAGAGCAAGAATGGGATTGAGAAGTGCACGCAAAAGACCAGGCCCAGAAACAATGTAGCCAGAAGTGGTGATACAGATAGCGGCCCGCCACCCTTCCTGGCCACAGGTACGGGCTCTCTAGAAGTTGTTCCACACTTTGCTTCTGACTGTACAGATCTGAAAAGAACCATCCCCTTCTTCCCTTCCCAGACCATCCACCCTGGTCACTGCTTCTCTCAGAGCTGCCTGGGGGAATGGTGCCAGCTGGTGGCTGGTACAGAGAACAAGCCATCCACCATGACTGCCTGCTCCCTTCTCTTAACGGAAATATTCCGGTTCCTCTGCCCCCTTCCCTCCTTTCTTCTCATTTTGATCACAGAGGGCTGAATGTGAAAGTGGGAAGTCCAGGGAGAGAATCACAGACCCACTGCCTGCCTGCCAGGAGACCCAGGGCAAGCCTCGGGGCCACTCTCCCTTCTCTGCAGACACAGGCACATACACCTGTTCCTGAGTCATGTCAGGTGGCATGTGGGAATTCTTATCAACTGTTTTCAATCAGTGACCCCCCACTACCAGAGGAACTCTGTAATCCTGACCACCACGGCATAAGGGATGACTTCGCACTCCCCTGATGCTATGGAAATGGAGCTCCAGGTTGATCAGGAAGGAAATGAGCAGCTCCTATGCTAACACCAGAAATGCCACCCTACGGTGACAAAGATCTCAAAGAGGCTACTGGAATTCCCCCAGTGACAAAGATCTCAAAGAGGCTACTGGAATTATCTTCTCTGCCTTTTATTCTTCAGATACAACCACAAAATTAGATGAAATGACCCCCTGCTCCTCTAATTTAAAGCCTATTTTATTACCTCCAACCCCAATTCTCTCTTTTAAACGGATATGAGACCCTGAAGACCCACCAGCCAGGGGATTAGTAATTGCAGGCTTCTTCCTCTGGGCCTGTTCTCCAGAGGGTGCTTCTCCTTCCCCCAGGGTGGGGTCATAATCAGTTCAATCTTCATGCTTCAGAGACATCCCCTTTGAACAAGATCAAATGTTTCCCCAGCCCTGCCCTGCTCAAAGGAGCAGCAGCCCCTTCTCACTCTCAGCATTAATGTCAACTCAGCCAGAAAGGCAGAGGCAAAAGGAGAAGGTCAACATGGTTAATTGTCCACCAGGCGAAAATACAGACCCACTCGAACCAGCACTTTGGGAGGGCTGATCGCCCCCATAAAATGTTCAGTGCACTTTGAACCCAGGAACAAGGAGAATGAGAGCTATTTTCCCCAGCCTGCTGGGCTGCCATGGGAGCTCAGCTGTTTGTTTTCTTTCTCTGACTGTAGCCACAGAGGACTGTTCCACAGCAACCCCAGGTGGGCGACAGAATGCAGGCCAGGTGAGCAGAGGCTTGCCCGGCAGGCCGCAGAGAAGGACAGGGAATTGTCAGTGGAGGAAGTCTTAAGAGAGTTAAGAAGGTGGCAAAGTAACGTAAGACTCCCAGAAGCCCGAGAAACTGTTCCACCATGTAAGATATCCTCTACAGGGAAGAATCATATGACGTGCAGCACATTTTCTCTTTGTCATTAAAAGAGATAGGAGAGGAAATTTTTTCTCTCTTTTGCCCATTTGGAAAAGTTACTTTTATTACTAGTTATCCAGAGGCCTCCTCCTAACTCAAGTCCATAATCCTAAAAAGGCACCAAGGGACAGGAAATGATAATTTCTTAGCTGGAAAAGGACCTCAGAGTGATTGAAAAAATTTCTCCAATTTTATCATAAAGCAAAGGTATAATCCCATTTAAAACCAACTTTTCCTGGAAACAAGTATTTAAAATTTTTTCCCCCAATCAACAGAACTCCTGTAGTGGATAAGACAAACAGCCAACCAAGCACATCTGACAAGCGATTGATCAAAGTAAAAAGTGATTCCTGAATTATGCATTGATTGTGTACTGGACATGGAAAAAAGCAAATTATTCTCCAAGATATCGACACTTGGGAAATGTAGACTGAAATTTGAAAGCCTGTTTTGGAAACTGCTTCTTCTTTATGAAGACAGGATAAAGGCATCACCTGAAGTGCAAGAGAAAGGTTTCACCTAGAAGAACCAAAGTCCCCTCAGGAAGAAATGTGCTATTTGTCTGTTGCGTGTATCTGCCGCCAGCCACAGCCTGGGTTCCCAGGCATTTCAGCAATAAAGGATATCAGGGTTCACAGAGCAGTGTGCTAATGACACTGGAGTCTGAGTCCAGCAGACAGCTGTTGTGTCCGCTAGTTGCCTTTGCTCTGCTTGCTCCCAAATGTCTACCCTCGACACAAGGGGACCATGCTAGGCAGTATCTTTGGGTCAAGGCCAAGGCTCCAAAACAGCTCTATCAAAAACACACATGCCATAGTATATAAACTCAACTACTGAGCACTAGCAGCTCTATCTTTAGAACGAGTAAACAAGTCATTAAGTGAAAGAAGAGCACCGTATCCATATCCTAGTATCCGTATCCGAAGTCGGCAACACACAGTTCAGAAGCTCTCGGGCACTTTGGGAAACAGCATCACTTCTTGGAATTTCTAATTAGGATAGTGTGAGTTGGTCAAGGTTTGACTAGAAAGTTATGTGAAATGTGCCTGCAGACATGCCTGAGTGTGAATGGGCAGCCAGCTCAGGAGCTCAAAGACTTGACCTACCTCAGTTTTTTGAACCTAATTATCAAAACTACATTGCACAGCAGGAGGTAGGCTGAAAAAAGCTACCCCAGAAGCTCAGTGAGGTGCTAATTATTCTTCTCTGGGTGATGAACAACCCTGTGTTTTTGGCAGCAGAAAGCGCATAGCCCTATAAGCATCACCTTGCATCATCATTTACAGTAAAAGCTCAGATTCCAAAACCTACTAAAAAGCTAAAATCCATTCATATCTTAACATCAGGACTTATATGCTGCAATTTATTTTTCTTAGTTTTCAAGTATTGACAGACAAACTGGATTCTGTGGAGACTGGGAATTCCATGGAGACCAGGCAAAGCTAAAGTCCTCGATCTACCTCAGCCTCAGAAAGCATTAAGAACACAAGCAGGGTCAGTTGAGAGCCATATTCCTACCGCTTTGTCTTTCACTAAGTTCTTCTGCAAGCAGCTGTACAGCCAGGACTCAGCGCCAGCAGAAGCCACAGCTCTGTGACTGCTGTAACAGGGGACTTGCTGACTGGGTTGCGAAAAGTGCAGTTAGAAACCAAAAGACAACTTTTACTTTTAGTGCTGCACACACCCAAAAATAACAACTAGAGAAGCTGAACAATGAACAGGCTGAAGCTGAACAGAAAGGCAAGCGTGCAAACTCAAGGCTGCATTCTCCCACGTGAAAGAAGTCTGCAGTTAGATTTAAGTGCCATATCCCCCCACCTCCAGCTTCCATGAACTCTGCCCCTGACCAAAAGTTCCCAAAAGGACCGAGGCCCCATTCTGGCTCCATCATCCAGTTGAACCCCCGCCCCAGGGGTTGCTACTCCCAGCTTACAGGTAGAGCAATGTGGCATCAGGCCCATTGCAGCACTTCTCAAAGCATCCAACTCATTAAGACATATGGGGGAAACTGAAATGCACTGATCAAGCTCCATTTTATTAAACCTGAATACACTAATCAACAGCCTTTTTTTATTAAAACTAAACTAGGTTATTCACCGGCAAAGTCAATTATTGCTTACTCCCTGCAGCCTAACATTTAGACACATAAGACATCAGTCTTATGGCTGATCAGGGCTCCAGGGCAGCCTGGCAGTGGTCTCTTGTAGGACAGACAAGAGCACCGGTGTTCATGGTCACAGGCTGTCACTCAGTACATTAGTGCTCCATGACCCAGCATCACTGTCTATTCAAGACGACAAGAATAAAACAAAAACTCCTAACCTCTTGCCCTTTTCAATATGGGCAAGAACCTAAACTCCTATTGACCTGACTATATTATGGTAAATTCTCAATTATGCGTGGTAATGTTAGCAAACAGCCATGTAATTAATCCAAAAAGGCACTACAATGTGCGTGTGTGTGTGTGTGTATACACCTTAGTTTAGTTTACTAAACTAAGAAAACACTAAAGTGTTTTCTTCTCAGACTAATATTCATTCATTTACTGAATGCCATGCTAGATAGGCAATGGCAATAAGAGAACTCATGGACTAGAGGAAAAAGGACACACGAAACTCAAGTGAAGCTCACATGGCAAGCTGTCATGTGAGCAGAGAAGCAGCAATTCTTTCTGCAGGAAGGCTGAGAAGATTAAACTTTGCACAGCCTTTCACTTAGTTTGGTACCCTTGAGCTGGATCTTCTGTGGGGAAAGGAATCTGAAGCACCAGTTCAAATGAAGAGGAAGAAGGCATCCACCTAAAGGAGAAGGCCAGCAAGGCCAGGAGAAAGCTGGAAGAGGGACACCAAGTTCTCTGGTAACTTTGCAGAGTTGGGGGACCACCTCACACCTTCCTTAGAGGTGCTGCTGCCCTCCATTTAAGGATTTCCTTTGCAGTGAATGAGAACTTTGGGTGCTATCAGAGTGAATCGTTCAAGAGCAGAGTTTCCTCACAACCCATTTGAGCATGAGCCAGTTCCAGGAATTCAACCCTTACCTGTAGAGGAGCTGCTCCTTAACAGAGGCAAGAACCACAGGCCAGCTGTGAACTTGTGTCTGCTTCCTGGTTTACCTGAAAAGCAACAGGAGAGTCATTTTCCAAAGTTGAAGTAGCCAGTCTTTTAGTGGTCCCAGCAGGGACCTATAGATTGGACACAACTCTTTGGTGTCAGAGCAGAAAACCTGGCCAGTGTCACTTGGCCAAGAGGTAGCATCAGAGACCTGGGTGAGAATCCTGGTGTTAGGACTCACTCACATGGTAATAGAAAGCCATGGACTCAAGCTACCTTGAAGTATCTTCTCTGCAAAATGGCTAAGAAGGTCCTTTCTATGCCAGGTACCAGGTCAAGCCTGGAATCCTTGAATGAACATGTGACAGGGACCCTGGCCTCAGGAGCATACAGTCCATGACAAGGAAGTAAGCAGTAATAAACATGACCCTAAGGCAGCTCACAGGAGTCTCACAGAGAAAATTACAAGATGGAGTGGAGTCTTTTCAGAGGCACCAGCTGATCTGAAGGGGGTAAAAAGAAGTTCCCTAGGGCCAGTGATGGTTACAGGAGGTCTGACAAGCAGAACTTGGCCAGGCTAAGAGGGAAGTAAAGCGCAAGCTAGGTAGAGGAACAGCAAAATAGTGTGCCCTGGAAGCAGAAAGAAACAGTAAATTCATAAACAGAAAGAATATTTCAGGGCCCTCCCTGGTGGCGCAGCATTGCAAGCTAGCTGTAGCTGTTTCAGTGCAAGTTTAATCCCTAGCCTTTGAGGTGACCCACATGGCGTGGCAGACCTCTCCTGACTTGCCCGCTGCTCCCCTCAGCAGTGTACTTCATCAGTCTGTTTGTTCTGCTTCCCACTCTGTCTCTAGTGAATCCTCTACCCACCCCTGCACCTCGCCTACACCCCGGTTCTGTATGCATAAATAAATCTTAAAAAAAAAAAAAAAGGAAGACTATTTCAGCGACTGGAAAAAAGTGGCAAGAGATGAAGTTATAGTAGTTTGGCCTTTATCTGAAGGCCAATGGCAAGCTGGTGAAGTGCCAAACATGGAGGAGAGGTGGTTCAGGAAGCCTCTGTCAGAAAGAAGGGAGTGGAAGGAGGCACTTACAGGCCATCTGAATTACCCCCAAATGCCACATCCCCAGTCTATTTGTGGAGAGGACCAAAAAGGTGGCCCTTGGGTAAGAAGACGGAGCGAGTGCTCCTTCCAACACTCAGTGGCTATCACAGGTCCCTCCAGTAAGATCATTCACCCCAAACAGATATTCAAGGAGCAGTTTGTGTGCCCCAACACATCTGTCAGAAGGTAGGTAAGTGCCTAGTATCACAGCAGTTCTCAGTAATCACAGGTTCACTATCACCTGGGAATGTGTTAGAAAGGTCATGTTTGCCCCATCTCAGAGCTTGCAAGTCAGAACCTCCAGGGTGAGTGAGGCCCCCCGCGATGTGCTGTAACATGTGCATCAGGGGATTGGGATGCCCTCTAAAAGTAGTAAGTCCTAAATGGCGGCAGTGCCAACATTGGGGGGCAGCTCAGAAGTAGCCCAGCCTGTTAACCTGTTGCATCCGAGGATGTCCATTTCTGTTTAAAAGAAAATAGACAGCATTGGGTTGTGAAGGCTTGGGCCCATTTCTAGCCCTGCTAGAATGGGAGGATTCCATCGCCCCAGGAAAAGCTTGTGTGCTTCTGCGACCAGCACTGTTCCATGACAGCCAAGGGGAACTCCAGCTACAGGCAGGTGGAGCCATGTTTTCCTTTTTAGACATCTCTCCTCCCACCAAGACATAAAATCTGACCACTCCAGGAAAGAAACAGCAAGGCCTTCCGGGAGGCTCCACATGGTTTTATAAGAGGGTCAATTTTCTGCAGTGTGGAACAAATTCTGTGGTTACAAAGTTATCAAGGCCCAGAGTCAAAGAATTCAGAGTTAAGAAGCGCATGGTTCAGCTGTCTCTCTTTGAACATCTATCTTCTCTTTATGAGAGAAAAAATTTATCTATCTTCTACACTAGGCATATTTCTATAAAAAAGCTGGCAAATTCCTACACTGTTGCTTACATTTCCATTGCTCTTTTCTTTCCAAAAGGAGAGAAACTGAGTCCTAAACATAAAAATAGTCTTCGTATTGACACAGGTGCTGGTGACGGCAGACACTGCATGTTCCAGCCATGCTCAGCTTCCAATGCCCCTCAAAACAGAAACTGCATGCAGTCAGTGGGGAGCAGACAAGCTGCAGAAACCCCACACATTCCCTGAGCTGCAGCCTACTAGGACTCCAGCACCTCACCTGTCTAGTGCATGTGTGCCCACACCTGTACGGGCCCTTTACAGGCCCCACCTGGCCTGTTCATTCTGTGCCCACACCTTGATAAAGACAAGGAAGATAATGGCCATTCTGCCCTCTCCCCGACCTGAACACCAGACAGGCTCACAAGAATTTCAGGCCTGATTTCCATCTCATCTTCATTAGCAAAAATAGTGAAATGACTTGCCGAAGACCACAGAGCAAGCTAACTGGGGGCAGAGTGGAGGTTGGGGGGACAGTTCAATGCTTTCTGATATACAATGCCTGTGTTCCTACCTTTCCCAGACAAACATAACCATTACCCTTTAAAGGCAAAATCTCTCATTAGAATTAGTTTTTAAAAATTCTTTTTCCCAATACTTTAAAAGCAAGACTCTTGTGAGTCTTGGAGTTAAGGGCACTAAAGTCCATTCGAAGGACAAATCAGGGTTTGGGGCTGGAGGAGAGGGCATGAAATGACCACGGGTGTGGTAGCAGGTAGGTCTGTCCCATGAATGTACTTAGTGTAATTTTTCTCTTGGTTCTGGCTTGCTCCACCAGCAGAGGCCAAGACAATCTCCTTACCTATCTTTGTGCTATTCTGGAAACAAACTGTGTTATTCAAGCAAGTTTTGGTTTTGGCACTAGAATGCCCAACTTCAGGGATTCTTTTAGCCAGTCATGAGCTGAGAATTCTTGGAAAATGTGACTGTTCTTTACAGATATAAGAGAGAAAGTATATACTAAAGCACACATTCTAGGTGGTAAGGCTCAAGCTTTTCTAGACTGAAAAAGTACCTCAGTAGAAGAGGAAAAGTTTCTGCTACTGGTCAAGTTGGCCTATGAAGCAGCCTGCTCAGTCTGTCAAGGCTTATATTTAATAGTCCTGTAGCTCAAGAAAGCCCACAATGCTATAATCGTGTTTGTTAAGTCTTCTTAAAAATAATACCTTCAAGGAACTGACTTCTTACAAGCTGTTGACAAAGGACTCTGACTTTGTCCTATCTGTAGATAAGAGCCTCTCTGGAATAATAAAGCATGTGTCAAGATAAAATCTGAAGTGGGAACATAAGCTAGTCCTACCAAATACCCAAGAGGCCAAGATTATAAGCAAGGATGCCCCCTAATAACCACAGTCAGTATCATAGGCTCAGAGGCAGGTTTCTCGATCATTCTCTGAATGAGTATTTCTATAACCTGCCTGATCGTAAGAACCACATATAAACTTGGTTTAAAAGCAGAGTCACAGGATCCATTCCAGAGCTAGAGTCCAAACCCTAGAAGAGGGGGTCTGAGAATGTACATGTCTAGCCACACCCTAGCAGAGTGTCAGCAAGTTTCAGAAATGGTATCCTAACTGAAAAAGAAAGTTTAAAAAAATCTTTTTAACTGTATATTTCCAAAGTTATGGGGAAGGTGAAAAAATGAAGTTTTAATTGGCAAGTGTTAGAACCTTCATTATACACTTGAAATTATGGAATATAATCAGTATGTAACTAAAACACAGCAAAAACATAACCTGCCCCCATAGACTTAACTATCCCACCCAGGGAACCTGTGCAGCTGCTCCTGGTGGCTACTGCAAGACCACTAACGTGACAGCACTGAGGGCCCGTGGTCTCACCCAAGAGGCCAGCATTAAGTAACAGGCAACCAATTCCAATCAGACTGTACAGGTGCCCTCCTGATATAAGCCTTCTGGATGGCAGCCTCCAGCTGACTATGCCACAGTTTTATCCACATCCTGGCTTTATGGGAGATCACACTACTTCAATGTAATCCCCATCCCCATCTTCACCAATGTCATAGGGAATTCGTTAAAAATACAGAATCCAGGCTTCACCCAGACCTCCTGAGCCAGAAGTAGCATTTTAAGAACACCCCAGGAAAGTCTTGAGAGAGCCCTGCTGTAATGGGTGGGGAGTGCTGATCTGAAGCCTTCACCCTCACCTGTGGACACCCAGGTCATGTGCCCACCCACATGTACCCATTTAGGGCTCCTCATACTTCTAAGTCTCATCAGTCTTGATTTATCTTGGACTCAAATCCCCCATATGAAGAGTGCAAGGACTGACAACCCAAAGTCTAACTTTTAGGGAGTTAAAAGGAGGTATTCAGTACCAATTGTGTCTTACATCCTTATCTCATTCTAAGAGCTACCTCTTTTAGAAGGCAGGAATGAGGACCAGAGACCATAAATCAGTAGAGACAATCCAAAGTCAAACAATACCATGGAATGCTGGCTCTGTTGTTTCCAGCACAATGTTAATGAGGTCGAGGTCAGGGGTATGATTAGCTTCCTCTGTATCTTGGCACAGACTCCAACCCTCTGCCCCCAGCTGCCTGCAAAGGCTGACTCCCTTTGTTACTAAGAGGATTCCGGAGAGTGACAAGGGCAGGCTGAACATAGCAGCACCAGTAAAGGGCTCAAAGAACTTGAATGACTGACGAGGAGAAAGAATGGAGGGACAACTCACAGCCCAGGGGGTTGATGGCAAGAAAGATGCCCAGGTCACAGCTCAAAACTAACTGGATAGGGCTGAACCACATGCAAGAATGAGAAAGCTAAAATTTCACCAGAAGAAATGGGAAGCCCCATGGTCAAGATTTTAAAAATCAAACACACATATACATGCTAGAGAAAACATGCTAGAGAAAACTCGATGGCGGTGCCTTGAAAATGCTTTAGAATTTTTTAGAAGAATGCTATACAACCTTTGCTGGGAAACCTAACATATGCTTAGGGTATGTGAGTTTATCTTCCAGATCCAGGGGAGCAGAGCTTATCAGAATAGAGCTCATCAAACTATCCTAGATGCCCCCCCGACCCCCGCCTCACCCCCAGCCACCTGTGCACACAGACACCTTTTCATCACCACCACTTGGAGTCTTACTCATTGTGGCCTCTTGATCTGGCTACAGTTTTTTGTTTGTTTTTTTGAGTTCTAATTTCAACATTGCAAACATCTTAGTTCTCTTTATGAATGGAGGAAAGAATTATAGACCTGGGCACAAACTGGGAGGGGGGGGGGGAAACAGTATGTCATCAGAAAAGACAAACTAAGCACACCAAGGACTTAGATCAAAGGTGACTTGCCGTCACCTCCTGTGTAAGCTGGCCACAAGGCTCCAGTACAGCATGAATTCAGTTGTTAGGTCCATAAATTATGAGCTTCCACTCCAGAAGAACCCAAAAGCACTACTATAGACATGAGCACAAGACCGAGTAATTATCTATTTCGACATACTTTTCCATGCAAAATCACCTTCCCGTTAACCATTTTTCAAAATGGATGTGATTTTAAAGTTATTAGCCATGTTTCTCTTAAGTGTGTATTCTACAAGCAGTCATTTGCATTTAATATGAAGTCATTTGCATATTAAATTTCTGTTTAATTTCAGAAAATGTGATCTTTAAAGGAAAGGGGAAAAAAAGTCCATTTTTTAAGATGTCTGTTCGTCCTGACTAAGCATGTGCCCCGTACAACTTCCCTGAAGATGAAATGAGGATACTGTCCATGTGGTGAGGCCCCGGCTTCAACAACTGGCTAACTGCCTTAAAATTGGAAAACAACACGTGAAATTCAGCCCAACTGCAGGCTGCCTCAGGAGAAAGGAAGCTTGAACTCCAGGTGCCCTTGACAACACAGCTCTGTGTGGAAAGAAAGAAAATGCTGAACAATAGAATCAGTAGAGGAAAAAGAGCCCCTCTAATTTTCCCGGCATGTGGAGAGACTGCTGCTAATGGAGTATTTAAGATCTCACTGCTGGTTTGGGTTCTACTGAACACTGAAACAAGTCTCAAAAAGAAAGAAATCTTGTATGTCACCATAGTACATATTAATTCAGCACTTCTTATCATTCAGACTGGGGTTGACACATCTCACTAAAAAAGAGGAACAACCCTATAGTAGTCATAAAAACAGACCATGATCACCAGTGGATTCTCTCCTGTGGTTGGGAGAAAGCTGCCCCACCCTGGTCTGGGTCACAGCACCTAACCTAGTCAGTCCTCCAACTTCCAGAATAATTAACAATATTAAAACAAATAGGAATTTCGATTCCTTTACAGGACAGAGACCTGCTTATGATGGCTGCACCACAGGTGCAAGGAGCTATACAGTGTGTGGCCAAAATGGCTGACAGTTTTGTACACACACATCTCCTCCTCCTCCTCCACCACCACCACCACCTCCACCTCCACCTCCACCTCCACCTCCACCTCCACCATATAGTTTTGATTTTAAAAAATAAGCTACTCACAGAAAATCAGAAAAATAAAGTCACCTATAATCTCACTAGATCAAAAATGCCAGTTAAAATTTTAGCCTCGATCCTTTTTACACTGCCCTTCTGATGGCACCCCAATCAAGCAGGCAAGGGTAAGGTGAGGTGTTTGTAGGCTATACAAAGACAATGATTAACAACTTCCATCAGCTTTACCCTAATTTACAGCAGCAAGAGAAGTTATAAGTCAAGTAACATGCCTGCAATCCAACAAGCATTTTTTGGGGGCTTGCTTTGCACATTTTTCATTATTTCACAAATGAATGCAATTCAAATTAATAGCAACAGCCTTTGAGAGCAAGGTTAACTTCAAAAAAGACAGAGAGAGGCTGTCCTTTGTGACATGAAAACAAAAGTTAGTTCTACTTGCACAAGTTTCCAGGGTGCCTAGAGATTCAGTTCCTAGTAAAAGCCTTCTTCTGATTGGTTGCCTTTTTGCTCTGTCTTCAGAGACCAGGAAAGCCTGGACCACCTTCTTGAAGAAGGGAGAATTAATGCTGGGGAATAAGCCTATGGAACAGTTGGAAGGACAGACCTGGGAACTGCAAACACATGTGCAGCTGCCCACCAGCAATCCTGGGGGCCTGAGAGTCTGTACACTCAGAGGATTAGAGAGTCAGCCCACAATGGAATGTTTAGTTCCACAAACAGAGAGTGCTTTGAAAGGCCATTTGTTTACTGTTTTAACACCCTAACTTTGTATGTCAGCCTGGGCCATGAATCCTCAACGCATTATTCTTCTGCAACCAAAAGCCAGACAACCTGGTTACACCTGGTTGAACGACTTCCAATAAAGACATACAGAGCAATGCCAGAAGGGCTGTTACTGATGATGTCCCCCAGTTAGGGTTAACACTTGCCATGAATCTGCTGAAACCCTCCATACTCATCATTCACATCCTATTGTCTAGCTACAGGGCTGAGTACCTGTTAATTTAGAAATCACACCAAAAATTTAAAAATTAAGTTTGTCTGCACACACCTAAATGGGCCCCTACAAGTTTATCCAAATATTGAGAAGTGTTACTTTGTGTCTATAAAACCACTTAATAAATGTGGTATTAAATCAAAATCAGGAGGAAGTCGGTGTGCAGCATCCTCCTTTCTTCCCTACCCAGGCTCAGAGTCAGTCAGGTGTCTCGCTTCACCTAGTTAATGTCTTATTAGGCTGAACTAAGAAAACATGCCTCCTTGACTAGGTTCAGTATTTTGTAGCTGCATATAAAACTGGTTTATAGTCTCAGCATGTGAATGTCATCTTACATTTTCTTAAATATCACACAGGCATGTATATTCGTCAGCTGGATAGCTATCAGAAAACGGAGTACCTGGAGACTTCACAGACATTTCGCACTGTTCTAAGGCTGGAGTCAGAGAGCAGATGCAGTCAGATTGGGTGTTGGAGCAAACCCTCCTCCCGCGTGCAGATGACCACCTTCTCTGGGGCGAGAGAGTGAGCTCTGGTTTTGCCTAGTCTCATAAGGACAGTGGTTCCATCAGGGGCACCCTCTCCTCATGACCTCACTCAAGTTTAATTACCTCCTGTGTAACGCCAACAAGGCCCAAAGCAGGTTTTCTGTGATGGGGCAGAAAGGTAAGGAGGCATCCTGGAGCCGATGGTGGCTTCTGCAGGCCTTTAATGACCTTTCTATGCCATTTGTAGAGAGGCAGGTGCAGGGCAGGCAGGGAGGCCTGGGGGCCAAGTGGCTGGCAGGCTCTCCGGCCCCTGCGATTCTTTACTCCTTCTGGGCTCCCTGGTGTTCTCTCATGGTCTCTCCACTGGTCTCTCCTACTCTCTGCCTCATGGTCCTCTGCCGCCGTGTCTGCAGCTGCCCTCATACGCTCCGCCTCCCGGCTCAGGCGCGCCCACGCAAACACACAAACGCGCGCCCGCCCGCCCGCACGCACGCACGCACGCACCCACTCCAGGTGCCGCCATCAGGCACACGTGCAAGACCGCAGGTGTCGATCATTGATGCTAGTGGAGGGAGGGCAGAAAAACCTGATCATTCCCATTTACCCCACACTTCCCAAAAGCCTCACCTACAAATACCATTACATCAAGGCCTGGGGCTTCAACATACCAATTTGGGGGAGGGTACAAGCATTCAATTTCACAATCCAACTGTGTGGTATTCGTGTTATCAGTTACAATCCTAGCTAGTGCACATGCTTAGAACAATTCTATGCACATTCCTTCTAACTAGTTCAGTTTGAAATAACATACACGGATCTTATGAAGTCTGCAAATAACACCAGTGGAGTAGATCTTTAAGGCCAAGCCAGGGACTTGATAATCCCTGGTGAGGCCTGTTGAAAGGATGAAAGAGAAAAATTCAGTTACAATACAGATTACTCTCACCCTGAGCACTGTTTAGTAATCAGGCAGCCAGAAAACTGACAGACCAGGCAATCACTGGCCACTACTATAAATAACTCCATCAACAGCACTGGACTTCTCCCACCCAGTCTCTGCCTCTTTCTGCTGAGCTGCTCTGCTTGGAAGGCTCAGTTTTATTCCTTGCCATGTCCCCAGAGTGAGATTCCCGACAGCTGCATTCTCAAAGAACCATACCAGTCACCATGGTCGACCTCTTACTAAGTACCACCCTAGGGCGATACCCAGCACGTAGGCAAGTGACTCCCTCACCAAGTCCCACCTGCATTCTTGCACTAGCCTCCTACCTCACCTCTGTCCCTTGCCCTGGCTTCCTAGTCACCTGCCCCCTTGTGATCTTTCTAAAGCACAATATGACCCCATTATTCACCTGCAACAAATTCTCCATGTTTTGTGCAATTTTCAAGGTGAAGTTCCGTACCCAAGGCCCTAACTCCTCAGGTATTTCCTGAACTTGCCTCCAGTCCAGGCAACAACTGAGGGTACCCTGACCACCTTCTTTTTTTAAAATGCCAGACAAAGCATTTTTATTGCATTATGTATTCCTGTAACTTTAAAAGTAGTGGGGAAAAAAAACTTTGAATGTGCATGGGAACCACATATCCACTCTTTACTCTCTGTCATGTCTTCTCCAGCAAGAGTCAAGTACTTCGAGTGCCAGACCACAGTCTCCCCTGGATATAATTTGGGTTTCATAGTTGATCACATGTGACCTCACTTTTCTAGGGTTGGTATGTGTCAGCTCTGAGAAAAGCCATTTGTTCTCATAGTGTGGGGGCTAGTGCTCCTCCTCAGCCACTGCTCAAACTGATACATACTTTTATAAAGCACAGGAAAAAAGGACACCCCCCCCCCACCTTTTCTCTTATCCCTAAGAGGACCCAGAGGACCAGCTACCCTGCCCCCAGCGCAGCCAGACCCCTCCAGCTCGTCAATCAGGCTGGTTCCTAAAAGCACACCTGATTCTGCTTTCCTCTGCAGTCTCTTCTAAATCCAAAAGGGAGCTTGCAGGGTTTATGGGTGCCCTTCTCATATGACAGCCCTGCTCTTGGTCCTTGCTGTGTTACCAGAAGCCAGGACAGAGCCTGGTTTATGGGAGAGACTCCAGGTATTTGCTACGTGAAAGGCTAAAAAGAATGGATGAATGAACAAATAAGCATTCCTCTTAAATTAGAAGGGCCATATACAGCAGAGTTGCCCAGCTCCGAGATACTATATTGCTAAAGAGTGTCTTTTGTTCATTTTGCTCTTAAGTAAAACCCTAGTAAAACCTGAGCAATGTATCATTAAGCCCAAGATAAACTTTAAAGTTACTTCTTGAAACAAATGCTAAAGTTGGGTTATTGACTTACCATTTGTAACTTTCTAAGGACATTAAGCAGTGAGTAAAATGTAACTTAGAGCATTCTTGAGAAAATTACCATGTTCACCACTAGTTTATTTTTCTCAAACAAAATATGGATATTAATTTATGGGACCTTGAACCTGAGCACCTGCCACATCACAGGAGCTGTGAAGCTAGACTACAAACCACACCTATGCTCCACTCTTCAGTTTCACACATAATCTGCAGGACACATTCCCTGGAACTGGAGTCCCAGCAAAGGCTGACCAGAATGCACCAAAAGGAATCAGACTGCAAACTCTAAAATTTCAAATGTCTCTGGATATGGGCTGCCAAAGGTCCATCGTACCAGCCTCAAAACAGAATTCATCTGCAAAGGTGGTCATTCAAAAGCCAGGTGCAGCATCCATCAGTCTAGTTCTCTTTTTCCTGGAATTTAGAGACATTTAACTACCATCACTAACTTTCTGAACATTTACTCAGCACAAGGCACCACCCTAAGTCTATACAGGTATAATCAGAGTTAATCTTTAAGATGAATGATTTGCATTATCACCACCTTAATAAAGACTGAAACAAGACCGAAAAACTGTCCAGGGTTCAGGTAGTAATGTATCTAGAAAGCCAATGACCAAACATGAGGCTCTATTTTGGCCTTCTTCATTGTTAATTCTTTGCAATAGAGAATTTGAGAAGCTGCATGCAATGTTCACTAAAACATGTACTTTTCTGTACATTGTTTTTCTACCATCTCCCTCTGGACTTCTCTTTCCTGCCCTGCCCTGCCCTGCCCTGCCCTGCCCAAACACTATCTGCAGTAATATCTCTTTAGTTCATCAGTCTGTACAGCTATGGAGACAGGTGCCATCAATTCTGCGCCCATCCATCTGGATAAACAGGATACATTACTTTTCCCAGAAGACATCATTTTGCTCACATCCAAAAAGATTCTTCTTTCTCTTCCTATAGACAAATTACTGCTTTGTGTATCATGAGTCAAATTATATTCAAGAAAGTTCATTTGCTGTGTAATTATTTTTCCTAATTGGACTGCTTTGAAGACAAATGATTTCCCCCTCCTGAACTACGGAGTTTCCTGAAACTCACAATGTCTTCTTCCGAGGCATAAAATATTTGCTATACCCTTTGTAAACCACATGTCATACTGGCAGTTCTCTGTGTGATCACTCAGGAGAACTATTATTATAGTACTTTACCTATTACTGCCTCAATTCCCTTAAGTATTATTTCATTGACGAATCAGATTGATGACATAGATTAATAACAGCCTGTCACAGCATGAAGTAAAAAGAAAACAACCTTGGGTTTTATTTGTTTTCCCTCTCTTTAAAACATTAATCTCCACACCTGCATGAGTTCCCTATCTCTTAAATGTGAGAACACCCACATGTGTTCCCTACCTCTTAAATTTAAAGAGAAGTCATTTTGCATAAAGAGGACCAGAGTGGAAAAATCAGTAGTACCACGGAAAAAGACACCACCACCAAAGAAACTACATTCAAACCTGGCTTAAACCTGGAGTGTGTAGCGTCTCCTAAGACTGGGAGAAGAAAAGCAACGTAGCGCTGATAAACACCCCTTTCTGACTGGGCAACTCAGGTAAAACTGGCCGTCGAGGCTCAGGCAGCACCCTCTCTCCCGCCCTCCACCTCTCCCCTCAAACCCCCCCCTCCCCCCAACACACACACACTGGTCCATAGGGGCCGCTTTGCGATTTCAAACATAAGTTCTACTTTTACTTCTGGGTCACTGATGGCAACCTATTTGCATGCTCACAATTACAACAGAGAAAAGGGTAAAGACAGGAAATGGCCCGGGTGGAAGTGAGTGAAGATGGGAGTGGAGTATAGGATTTTGTCTTTACTCCCATTTACGCCTATTAAAACAGCTACGGACACTCAGAATTCTGGAGTCCCCTGCAACAAAAGTTGAACAGGATTCAAGAAAATCCTTTTGCTTTTCTGACTTCAAAGAACACTAGTTTGCTGAATGGCAGGAGTAAGAGAGAAGGAGCGAAAACCCAGTAACTTGGTGCCAAACAAACAAAAACCCCAAATCACAAACCGTCTCTCCAAGTCCTCCCTCACCCATCCCTCGAACTCAACCAGTCGTCCCAGATGCGGTCTTCCCCACTCCACGCCCATCTCCTCCAGCCCCTCACTCCAAATCACTGCTTTACCCACAAAAATGCAGCCCAGATCTGAGAAGCAGCTGACGTCTGCGGCCAGCGTGACCCACCCGCCACAGACCGGGCCCCCGGGGGCGACCCCCGGGCGGCCCTCCCAGCCCGGTACCAGGCACGCCGAGCCCGGCGCCGAGCACACGCTCACCGTCAGGCGTGCCTACGGGCTGTCCCCCGG